>NW_013546855.1:0-25020 GCF_000711695.1 Tilletiaria anomala UBC 951 | reverse complement strand
GGATGGCGCGGAAATGGAATTGCACGCGAGCTGGAATCTGTGCCATGATTACACAAGTAGCATATTCAGATTGCGCTTTCACACGAGGCTCGATCGGTGCAAATGCTCAGTCGCTCGTAGTACCGTGCGCGGCATGTTGCGCGGGGGGGGGACTTGGAGAGGACCAGACGATACCCAATAATTTTGTCAGCTTGCTGGGTTGTGGTCGTGGATGACGACTATGTGCAGTGTACCCAGGTTCCAAGTAACTGTCGTTGGGCAGATGCTTGAAGAGAGAAGATCAATACGGTACGCCTTCATCCTGCTGTGGAACACGCACTTGTCCGGTTGCGGCGGCGACAGCGTCCAAAACCACGACGACGCAGGTGTTGATACCCTGTGCGTCGCGATAAGTGATACGAGCAACGGCAAGGATGCTGTCGTCCCCATCTCGCGGCCCGCACGTGGCGCTTCGAGCACGCCGAAGGCCTACCCATTCTCTCCACCTGGTTCTTCTTCTACTCGCGCTTGGCGCCGCCCTGCTGCCGCCGACTCGTGCTGAGCAGCCAGTCCGCCGCTCGATGCACGAGATTACGGACAAGGAGCGGCTGGCAGCTCAGGAGCGCTTTCTCTTTGGCGACACGCATTTCCATGCGATCCACCAAAAGCAGCAGCCCCATAACACGGATCAGCAACACGTTCCAGACCAGATTGCCGATACAGCCAAAGTTGCAGCATCCAAAAACAAGGGTAGTACCAAAGCAGCAACTCCTCGCAGAGCAGCGCAAGAGCGACCCTCGAATAAAGGGCGCTCGCCGAAGCAACAGAGCCGGCGAGAGACTTATAATGACAAAGGCGATGAATACAACAACGAGGACTATTCCGCCGACCACGACGATAACTTGCCACGACGACAGTCACGCTCACGCACCCGAACTCGCTCAGACTCAGACTCGGAGCGCTCAGCACTAATCAACCTGTTCAGCGGCACGGCATGGCTCGTGATTCTGCTTGGAAGCTATGCACTCGTCAGCCTCCGCAGCACCTCTTCGGTGCTCCTATCCATCCTTTTCCCCGTGTTCAGCCTAGTCGGGCGTGTGACGACTTCGGCGGCGTCGTCAGTATACGCGTTCACCAAGTCGTGCGTCCTGCACAGTCTCAAGCCGGTCCGCCTGCTGCTGCTCGCGCCTGTCGCGTATCTACTGCTCGGTCTCTATTACATCATGCTGGAGCTCCCGCTCGCTGCGTTCATCGTGGTAGGAAAGGAGCTCTACCCACTCTACCTCTTCCTGGGAGCCGCAGTGACGATCGGGATCACGCTCGGCACAGGCGCGGGTGTCGTGCTCCTGCTCGGCAGCTTTGTTTTCAATGATAGCAGCGCGGTGGAAAAACAGACTTTGAGCAGCCTCGGCAGAGGGGATGATGACGACGAGCGAGGCGCGAAAGGGATGAAAATTAACGAAAGGGGCACGCGCGTGGAGCCCAGTGACGTCCCCGCGCGTGGTGAGAAAGGCCGTGCGGTCGGTGCGAACAGTGGCAATGGCAGTCAGCAGCAGAAGCAGAAGCATCGGCGACGCTCAAGTGGCCGCGGCAAGAGCGTCATCTCTCAAGCCATACGCGAGCTAGCCTCGGTGCGGAGGCGATCCCGCGCCGAAAATGGAGGGTTTTTGGACGACGACGACGTGTTCGCACGCGACGTGGAAGACGATCAGGAGGCGGCTTTCGACGTGAAGCTTAGCGCAAGGAGCGGAATGTGGAGCGAGGACAGCGAATTCAGCAGTGTCGATGATGTCGATGATAGGGCTAAGGACGGCAAGGCACACAATAGCTCGGCGCGAGCTGCACCCGGCCGACCATACAAGCAACAGCAACAGCAGCCGCCAAGAGCAACATCGTTCTTTCCAAACAATGTGAGCGCTCGTCCATATCAACAGCAGCCGAGCGGACCGGGTTATAGCGGCAACGTGAGCACAGCGACATCGGCGTCGACGTCTCCGCCAGAGAAGAGCCCGCATGCGATGCAAGCGGGCGCCTGGCCCGCTGCTTCGCCAATCCAAGAACGGCTTGGCGGTGGTGCTGGGAGTGGTGGAAGGCTCCCGACCGGCGCTACCGGCCGCGGTGGCTGGATACATGAGCATCCATAAGCGGTGTGTATCTGTTTTATTTTCAGGTACACACGTGTTTGGGGTGGGTCTTTCCTCCTTTTCATCAACCTGTCTTATTTCTTCTTCGATTCCCACTGTGAGGCATGTCGCTTGCTGTATGATCTCCTGCTTGGTGGCAAGCGTACCCTCATACTGGCCACTCGTGTGCGTCTCGAGTCTCGCTTGAATTCTTCGTTTGCTCGGGAGGATACAAAAATCTCGTCGCTGTCGGAAGACAACGCTTGAAGGGAGGAAATGCGGTCTGCGGGGTTTCCCGGCCTTGCAATCTCTCGAGACTCGAAGGTGACATGCGTGCAGTATGCACCCCAGTCGCAAGCGAGCTGCCCCAAGGCACGCATTTGGCAATTCCATTTGTGCCTCATGAGACACTTGGCGCTCTGGACTTCTGCCGATTCTCGCAAAATGGTCTTGCGCGAATTGCCATGTCTCCCATCCTACATGTCCGAGGCCGCAGGGTGTTGGTGATCAACTCCATAAAATCGGCCGTGTACATACCCCGCACCCGATCGCAGCTCAAGGTCACCCTGTGGTATCGACGCGATGAAACAAAGAACCAACCAGGCGAAAGGGGGGGAGCCTGCCAAACTTTCACCACTAATGGGAAGAAGAGTCGGCCAGCACATCAGCTGAAGCAAGATCAGAGATGTTCTTACGTACTACCATCGTCTGTTCGTTTTGCCACTATTATGCCGCGGCAAGTACATAGCGCATCGGAGCAAACGACGGAAATGCAGCCCTAATATGCACCCATAGCGGATCCCATCAGGGATTTCCACGGGCCGGCACACCTCGGCCGCGGCACTGCCGTGGCTCCTCCTTAACCGCCCGATGGACCAGTCGTCAAACAGGCCCAGTGCAGCCGCAGCCGGAGCGGCAGCCTGGCTCCTTTTGAGGGCAGTAGCCCACCCTCTGGTTCGGATTTCGCTTATCAAACTTTGGACGGTTGGTTTCATACATTCTTCTGCACAGACGGCAGGCGAGCGCTACGTCGCGTGCGCAGTGGGCTTTGCAGATCTCCCTTAGATTTCCGTGTTGATTTAGATAGACTGCTCTCTTGCCATGCCGCCTCATGAAAGCGCGTCGTTCCTCTCGCGAGCTGCATCCCATCCTTCTTCAAAACTGTTCAGGCAGTTTCTCCCTTTGTATTTTTTTTTACAAATTGTAAAGCTCCTTTTGTCTTTTGAGCGCGGAAGCGGAAAGGGGGAAAAAGCCGAGAATGCGCATGATCGTCGTCATGAGTCACTTTGCCACTCGTCACCATCGTTTACTGGGGATCCTCAGAAGCGAGAGGTAACATGGAGGAACCGAGAAGACAACAAGGCTAGGACCGACGAACGAACGAACGGAAATCACCGGCTGTAGTCGGACCACAATCAATGAAGGATACACTTGCGCTGTGGAGGCAACGCTGTCATTGCGGGAGGGACTTGGCGGCCAAGCCGAGTCTCGTCCGTTATGAGGTGCATCGTCATCTGTGGTGTAATTCTCATCGCAGAACCGTTGGCGAGGAACAAGGCCACCTCACCAACTTTTTTTTTGAGATAGAACCCCCATCCATGTACGTGAACCTACACGGGCCCTGTGCCCGATGCCGACACATTTCCTGCGTATACATAACGTACCCGTGACCCGAGAAGGTTGACCAGGCTCTCTCTCCACCTCCAAACTCCTGTAGTAGGAGTTTTGTCACTTTGACTGTCGCTCTTCTTCTTCTTCTTCTTCTTCCTGACTCCCTCTCCGCGTAACCCACACCGGTGACGACCACCTGGCTCACTGTCTGCCAACTTTAGAAGCGCTATCAGCTAGCTATAGGGCATCCGACATAGACCCATCAACGTACAGACCCCACTCCTCTTCCCATCTCGATACATGGTCAAGGACGACCAGACGCGGGCCCCCAGAAAGTCATAGGAGACAACACGGTTGTGTTGTCCGATAGACCTGATAGAACAGACAGAGACGGTTACACGGATTCGCAAGAAAGGCAAGCTCATCATGTCGTCCGACTCGATTCACCGACGCTCGGTCGAGCCAGCTGCTGCCGCGACGCCAGCGGCAGACTCGTCGTCCATTGCTTCGTCCGGAGAGACAGCAGGCGTACTCGGCGGCGCCAGCACCGACGTGGGAAAGAAAAAGGATGCCGTCGGTAGCGCAAGCCTCGTCGACGGCGCTGAGAAAGGCCCGGTCGTCGTGCAGGCGGATGACTACGATGCATCCCAGGGGATCAGCGAAAAGACCAAGGCCAAGTTCAAGCAGCTCGGTTGGGTGCGTCTGACAGTATGCTTGATCGTTGAGGCCATCGTGAGTGCGCAGAGCCAAGGCAGGCTGAATCCTGAGGAAGTGCAACGTGTTGAATGCAAGGATTTTCCTGATCGCCCACAATGTAGGCCTTAGGTGCACTGTCCTTACCTGGGTGAGTTTCTTTTCTCCTCGCTTCTGTACCATACGGAATACCGACTCACATCAGGCTTGCTCGTGTCACTCCCGCTTGCAGAGTATTCGCAACACTCGGCCTGGTCCCTGGTGCACTGACCTGCATCGGTATTGGCCTCATCGCGATCTACACGTCGTACCTGGTCGGCCGGGCGTGCAACCGCTCACCGATACCTATTGAGCACTTCCACGACCTCGGCGAGCTGATGTTTGGCCGGGTCGGACGGGAGGTTATCGGAGGGTGTTTCTTCGTGTACCTCGGACTCGTCACTGGCTCGCATGCGCTCACTGGCGCCATCGCGTTCAACAACCTCTCTAACAGTGCCGTCTGCTCCATCGTATTCACCGTCGTGTCGTCCATCATTCTGGTGCGTCTTCCATTTCGAGCAAAGCGAGACGATTGAGACTGACGCGGACCCGCTGCACACGGCCAGTTCCTCGTCGCACTACCGCCTTCGTTCGCGGATATTGCGATCCTGGGGTACATCGACTTTGTGTCGATCTGCGCTGCGATCCTCTTGACGATAGTCGCAACGGGGATTCAGGCGTCGAATGCGCCGGGCGGACTGAGCGCTGTCAACTGGCACGCATTCCCGGAGGAGAGGCCGACGTTCGCAAAGGCCTTCGTCGCAATCACGAACGTCGTGTTCGCCTACTCGTTTGCCATCTGCCAGCCTTCATTCCAGGCGGAGCTCAAGAAGCCTAACGACTACATCAAGTCCGTCTGGGCGCTCGGTATCACGGAGATCGTACTCTACACGCTCACCGGGGCCATCATCTATGTCTTTGTTGGCCAGGGTGTCCAGTCACCCGCGCTCCTCTCAGCTGGCCCTACAGTTAGCAAGATCGCGTTCGGCAGTGAGTGGCAAGAAGCCCCTTGCGCGGGAGCAGCTGGGTCTGCCGTACTGAGTCGTCCTCTTCTCCTCCCGTCCGCCGTGATCGCACACAGTTGCCCTCCCAGTCAGTGAGTACATTCCGCTAGTGGCCATCATCAAAAGTACGCGATTTCTGACCGCGTTCCACCTCTTTCCGCTTGGAAAGTTTTCATCTCTGGCTCGATTAACACGACGAGTGCCGCCCGGTACATGCATGTTCGAATCTTTGGCAAGACGCGCCACCGTTGGATCTCAACACCGCTCGGCATCGGCGCGTGGCTCGGCCTGAATGCTGTGATCGTCATCTTCGGTATGTTGTGCCCTCGCCTTGCTTGGCGATAGGGCTCTCGAAATATGAGTGCACGGCTAAAACGCATCTTCCCTTTCCCTCGTCACATAGGATGGGTCGTCGCCAGTCTTGTGCCGTTCTTCGAAAACGTGAGCCCCCCCCCCCGCGGCCTGTTGTGTATTACCCTTCCTGACTTCTCTTACATTCTACTACTCGGGCGTCGTCCTCTCCCCCCGTGCAGTTCCTTGGGTGAGCACCTAAACTCTTCCTTGCTTCATTCTCCCGCCACCGCTGACTCTTACTGTCCCTTTTATTCTAGACTAATGGCTTCGCTGGCCGTATCCGGCTTTACCTTCTACTTGCCTGCTCTCATGGTATGCCAGGCCCCTCGAAATGCTTGTCCTTCTCGGCTGCTGACAAGCCCGTTCATGTCCTTCGCTTACTCGCTGTACAACAGTGGTTCCTTTGCCCGGGTATGAAAGAAGGCACCTGGCGCGACAGCTGGAAGAACATTATGCTGGCCGCTGTGAATGCGGTCATCTTCCTTATGGTGAGCACGAACTGAGACATGACCATTCACTTCCAAAGGAGAACGCATATTCAACCGCTTCCGCTTATTTTTCTGCAGGGCATCTTCATTCTGGTCTGCGGTGTTTATTCAAGTGTGACCGAGATCAAGGAACAGTACGCGACCGGCACGATCCACCGGCCGTTCAGCTGCAACCTCCATTAAACAGCTGAGCTGTGCGGCGCCTTGATCCTTTTGTCGAACCCGATGCAACCATCTTGTCAACTGTATTCATCAGATCAGACCTTGCACACTCTCGCACCTCTTTGCTCGCTTCATCCACGCGCATCCTGTTCTTAGTCAGCCCCTTCCAAATTGTGTACCGCGGCTCGCGCTCGCCTTCACGCGCTCTCACTCATTCAAGTGTATGGTAAAGTAAAACCAAAGTACGAATAAATGGCTGTGATTCAGAGATGCGTTACGTATGTGCTCCCAAAGAGTTAGAGCTTGTCCTGGTGATGTGCAGACAAGGATTAAGGGGAAGAGTAACAATGCTCTTTCTCATGCGAAACCAGTCAGGTCCGTTGTCACGCGAAGATGGACGATTCTGCGAGACCCACGCAGGTTGTGCGGCGTGGACCCGCTTGAGATGGACGCCCCGAGTGTTGTCCGCTGCCTACGTGCTGACACAGCAAAAGACTGTTGAACTCCATGCGCCAACGTCGACAAGGCAAATCTCGGCGTGCCTTCAGTGCAGCCCCTTTCCCTATGGAAAAGCGAGGCTCGTCGCCGTCTCGGCCAGGGGAGACTCGGGGCGGGGCGGGTGGGACTGATTTCAACTGGGCAACCCTTTACAAGCTTGCCAGAAGGCATTCGCGTAAAACAGGGGTACCAGATGTTGAGACTGCAGCACCAAAAGCAGAACAACCTGAAAAGCGCGACGCACTGATAGGGGAAAACGTATCATTAGGTGGGTAGAATGAGGGTGAACATGCCGCGGCTGTTTTTTCTCAAAAATCCGAACGGACATGACGAGCATGTCAATTTTTGTCTGTTTTAGTCGGCGTTTGCATTCTCCTCCTCAGTCCGCCTCCGTCTAGACCGTGACTGGGCATGCTTTACCCGCTTCCTCCTCTTGGTCGCGCCTGATTCTTCGGTACAGTCGGTCGCTTCTTGGTGAATAGTACGTGTGAGCAACGCCGTTTATCCTCCACAAAGCTCAGAGCCGTGTAGCGGAGAGCCAGATCGAAACGAAAAGGACAAGGCAAAAGAAAAGGAAGTGAAAGGGCTCGCATCAGCACCAGCATCAGCACCGACGATTGCAACGGGGATATCCACTAAGCATGGGCCTGATCTCCGCTTCGCGCTCGCGCTCACCAGATGACCAGTGTCCGCAAGATGCTTGCCGGCAGTCTTCGAACCGCTGCTCTGCGGATGAGCGGACACTGGACCTCGACGACCCTGTCGCGTCAGCGCCAGAAGACTCGGAGAAGAAGCAGTTGCAGGCGCATAAGGCAGGCCCCGTGCACGGAAGCTGCAACGAAAAGGGCGCTGGAACAGCAGTAGAAGCCCTGGAGCAAGAAAAATATGAACGAATGCGAGCGAAAAGCGAACACCGGTTCAAGCGACTGAGCTGGCAGAGATTGGCCATTTGCTTGATTGTAGAGGCGGTGGTAAGTCGCCTGTTTCTCACTCCTTCATGGCTTGGCATTTGACCAGAGCATACTCTCCCTTGGCTGCAAACATAGGCGCTCGGGACTCTTTCATTACCATCGTGCGTTTGTGTTGGAGGCCAACCGCAGTATTCCACCTTCGATCCATGCATTGACATTCTCTTTTCTGAGCACAGCGCGTTTGCGACGGTAGGATTAGTGCCAGGCGTACTTCTCACCATTGGTATAGGCCTCATCGTGTGCGTAGAGCGAATGTTGTAGCACGTATCGCAGCGGCTGACGACACCTCCGCGGCTTGTTTCTTTGTGACGGCAGCATCTACACGGCGCACGTCGTCGGCGCGGCATGCAACAACTCTCCGACAGAAGTGCTGTCCTACGTCGACCTCGGCGAGCGCATGTTTGGTCGCTGGGGGCGCGAGGTCTTCACAGTCATGTTCATGTTGATCCAGCTACTCGCCTCGGCAAGCCACACGCTCACGGGCGCCATCGCATTCACGTCCATCACCAATGGCGCGACGTGCAGCATCGTCTGGAGCGTTGTTAGCGCCATTCTGCTCGTGAGTGATGCGCTCGTTCCAGTGCGCGGTCGCGCTCTCCTCAAGCATCTGCCTCCTGTGCTGACACACTTGAACGCGTGTCATACAGTTTGTGCTCGCGCTCCCGCCGTCATTTACAGAGTTTGCCATCCTAGGCGTGATTGACTTTATTTCACTCATCGCAGCCGTGGTAATCACCATGATCGCGACGGGAATACAAGCGACTAACCTGCCAGGTGGAAGAAGCACGGTGGACTGGCACGCCTTTCCGCAGGAGAAGCCATCGTTCGTGCAAGCCTTTGTTGCTGTCAGCAATATTGTCTTTGTGGGTATTTGCTTATCTTTTGGGGCATTACTATTGTACACCGCTGAACTGATACGTCACACATTTCCCGCATACTTGCTTTGCTTTTCCTGACACTGCCAGGCTGTGAGTTCAACTTCGCGGGGCGGCTTTTACAACCAAGCGCACTGAGCTGACGTTCTCTCATTCGTCACCCAGTATTCCTTCATCATGGGACAACCAACTGTGCAAGCAGAGCTGCGCCAACCGAATGACTATATGAAAGCCGTCTGGGCCATCGGCCTGACGGAGGTCACGATCTACACGCTGACCGGCTCGATCATCTATGTTTTTGTCGGCTCGGGCGTCCAGTCCCCGGCGCTGCTCTCCGCCGGGCCACTCGTCTCACGCATCGTTTTTGGCATTGCGCTGCCGCTCATCTTCATCAGCGGCAGCATTCTGGTCAACCAGCCCGCACGTTACATCCATCAGCGCATACTCGGCGAAACGCGCCATCGTTGGATCTCCACCAAGACGGGCATTCTCGTGTGGCTGCTCATTAACGCAATCTTTGTAGCCGTCGGTGCGTTCTGCCGCGCATCTCACATTAGTATACTGCGCATGGGCATCCAATTGCTGACTGTCTGTTGAACGTGCCTTGTGCTCCCACTAGCATTCCTCGTTGCACAAGCCATCCCGACGTTCTCGTCATTACTGTCGTTGACCAGCGCGCTGTTCATCTCGAGCTTCAACTTCATCTTCCCAGCGTTGATCTGGTGGCTGCTTCTGCGCAAGGGCAAATGGAACGACAACTGGCACAACATCGTGTCGACCATCATCAACCTCTTTGTCTTCCTCCTCGTGAGTCCCCCCCCTTGGAGTCGCTGTGTGATCCATGCGCGCATTAGAGGGCCACAGCCGAGTCAACAACTGACGCAACGGTTGGCCGCATATGCGCATACCACCCCCACTGGCTTCCTCTTTCCGTAGGGCGCACTGGTACTAGTTGCGGGAACATACGCCTCAGTCGTGTCTATTATAGGCGAGTCCAAGAACGGTAGGCGCCCGTTCAGTTGCGCTCCACGCAACTGAGAGGTGCCAATCTATGTTGTGCACTCTCAAGTATCATAATAATTATGTAGTATGTTTAAGTCAATTCACCATGTGTGAGACAAACGAAGCAGGCGATCTATGATGTTATGCCCATGGCCGGTCGTCCATAATATTCCAGGATGGGCCTGACAATGTTAGCTGAGCTAGTGCGCCGATGCAATGCGATCAGCGCTGTATGAGGGGGCGGGCTGTGACACCTGCCTGTCGTGGACCAAGAAGCTGAGCGGACCTCGATGCAAGCGAGCTGAGTTGGCACAACTTCTGTTGAAGACTATGATACATGACCAGTTGCGTTAAGATTCGATGTTCTTAGCGGTATGGTGTTGAACGTACTACAATGATTAACGGGGACAATGCTGCATTAGGCAGAGAATTCTTGACGCGCCTGCTTGGCAGCGGCAACAAGGTTTTCGAGTTGGGCGGTGGTCTCGTTCCACGTGCGCGTCTTAAGACCGCAGTCTATGTGTGAAGAAGGTAGAAGCGCAGTTAGTAAATCACGTCTTAGTGGAATGGAGCGAAGCGGTGAACATACCAGGGTTGACCCAGATCTGGTGGGGGCCAAGGTACTTGGTCATCTCACGGACGCGAGCGACCATCTCCTCTGCGGTCGGGACACGCGGAGAGTGGATGTCAAAGACACCGGGGCCAATGTCTGCAGGGTACTTCTTATTGGTGAAGGCCTTGAGCAGCTTCGCGTCCGACTTGCTGTTCTCGATACTGTGGGTGAAAATGGAGCGCCCGTCATCAGTAAAAGACTCCAACTGGGCACCATAGATTTACTCACGAGACGAAGTCAGCGTCAAGGTCGATGATGGACTGCATGGTGGCCTCCTCCTGGAAGTCCGAGTAGCAGAAGTGCGACGCAATGTTGACGTTGTCGTCGACAGCGGAAGTCGCGAGCTTGAATGAGTCAACAGCCCAGCGGAAGTAGGCAGACCACTCCTTCTGGCGGAGCGGGAGACCCTCGCGGATTGCTGGCTCGTCGACCTGGATAGCACGGATGCCGGCCTTCTCAAGGTCGATGACCTCGTCGCGCAGGGCCAGGGCGATTTGCTTGCACTGGAGCTCGCGCGGGACATCCACGCGTGGGAACGACCAGTTGAGGATCGTGACTGGGCCAGTAAGCATGCCCTTCATCGTCTTCTTCGTGAGACTCTGTGCGAACGCCGACCAGCGGACAGTCATCGGCTCCGGGCGGAAGACATCGGCAACAATGATGGGGGGGCGGACATATCGCGAGCCGAAGGATTGCACCCAGGCAGAGTCAGGGTGCTCCATGCCCGACAGACGCTCACCTACAATGCATATGCAGTCGGTAAGCATGAGTTCTGCGTAATAATACCGCGGAGCAGAGGCTCTCACTCACCGAAGTACTGGCTCATGTCGTTACGCTCAGGCTCGCCGTGAACAAGCACATCGAGGCCAAGCGCCTCCTGGCGCTTGACGACATCGCGGATCTCGTCCTCAATGAACTTCTCGTAGGTCGCCTGGTCAATCTCGCCCTTGTTGAACTTGGCACGCTGGACACGGATCTCCTTGGTCTGCGGGAAAGAGCCGATGGTGGTAGTTGGGAATGGAGGAAGGTCAAGCACCTTCTGCTGAACCTCCTTGCGTACGTTGAAGGGTGACTTGCGGTTGAGGTCCTCGGGCTTGACAGCGGCTAGGCGCTGGCGGACGGCAGGGTCCGAGTTCTTCTCAAAGTCGCGGCGAGCCTTGATGCTGGCGGCGTTCTTGGCGAGTGCGTCGGCAACCGAGGCCTCGTTGGTGAGAGCCTTGGCGAGAACGGCGACCTCCGCGCACTTCTCGGTGGCGAAAGAAAACCAGTCAAGAACCTCGGGCTTGAGCTTCTTCTCGGCGGTGATGGTGATGGGACAGTGCTGTAGCGAGCTGCTGGTAGCGATGACGATGCGCTCAGCACCGAGCTTGGCGATGGCGCTCTGTGCAGTCTTGATGGCAGCAGCCAAGTCGGTCTTCCAGATGTTGCGGCCAGAGACGAGACCCAAGGAGAGACCGATCTTGGTGCCGGCGACAGCGCTGATAATCTCGTTCAGCTGCTCTGGGTTGCGGTCGAGGTCGATGTGGAGGCCGGCAATGGGGAGGTCCTTGACAAAGTTGATGTTAGCGTCGAGGCGGCCAAAGTAGGTGGCGAGCATCAGCTTGACACTGGGGGCAGCCTTGGCGAACTCGGTGTAGGTCTGCTTGAACTGTTCGGCGTAGTTGGCGCCCGCGTCCATCACGAGAATGGGCTCGTCAATCTGGATCCACTCGGCACCGGCTTGGCTGAGCTTGTTGAGAAGCTCAACGTAGACGGGGATGAGCTTGGAGAGGAGCGAGAACTGATCGAAGCCGGCGCTTGCGCCCTTGCCGGCCTTGCCGAGCCAGAGGTAAGTGATGGGGCCGAGGAGGACAGGGCGGGCGTTGTAGCCGGCAGCCTTGGCCTCCTCAAAGTCATCAATGGGCTTGGTGTTGTTGAGCTTGAACTGGGTGTTCTCGCTGAACTCGGGGACGAGGTAGTGGTAATTGCTGTCGAACCACTTCTTCATCTCCGTCGCCGGCAAGTCGACGCCATTCTTCTGGTGACCGCGAGCGGCGGCAAAGTAGGCGTCGAGCGCGGAGAGACCGGAGTTGGCGTGTGCTTCGGGCAACGCGTTGAACGTGGCTGAGAAGTCGAGGACATGGTCGTAGAGGGAGAACGTGCCGGTGGGTACGAAATCGACACCCTGTGACTTGATAGTCTCGTAGGTGAGCAGACGCTGCTCCTTGGCGATCTTGAGTAGCTCGTCGACGCTAATCTTGTCCGCCCAGTAGGCCTCGAGAGCCTTCTTGACCTCACGCTGGGGTCCGATGCGGGGGAAACCCAGCACGCTGCTCTGAACGCTGTGTAAGTACAACATGAAGTGTGGTGTCAGCCCTACTGCAAGAAGGTATTGCAAGCTGATCTGCATGTTGACAGTCGTTCTGAAGATGCCCCGAACGCCCGCTGGGAATGGGTCGAACGACAGACGGGCGAGGCACGGAGATATTGGGGGGGGCTGGGCGCCGGACTGTGCACTCACCTCATGATGTGGATGTGTCTCAACGGACTCGGGAACAGCGAGCAGAACGTTGAACGCGAGACTCTTCTGATAGCAGCGATGGTCTGCGGTCTGAAGAGGTGGACGGGGGATGGGGGAAATGGAAGCAGATGGGGTAAGAAAGGAAGAGAAGGTAAAGGAAAGGAAAGGGAAGGAGGGAAGGAAGGAAGGAAGAAAGGAGAGGTGATGGAGATGGAGATGGCGACATGGGATGGGGGATTGGAAATGTGGTGCGATGGGCGAGAGCGTTGCAGTGGGAGGGCACGCAGGAAGAAACGTGACAGCAGAGCGAAGAATTCAAGCGAGTCCAAATGGCTGAGCTATTTCCTCACCCATCCTATGACAGGCGCAGTGCCCCGGCGAGCGACAAGATTCACAGAGCTAGCGCCGGTGCTAGTCTTGTACTATTTTGCGCACGGCTCAGCTTGTTCAGTGTCCACTACTCCACTCTTGAGCACCGGAGCATTGAGATAAACTCTGTGTCGTGTGCACCGAGTCTCGGCTCGGTGCAAGTGGCCAGTGCGCCGCCTGCTAGATGCGAGACTCGGACATGACTGCGCACGTTTCTTCGCATAGGATTCCGCAGTTCCATTTCTTCCGGTCCAGGCCGGGCTCCTGCTCTCCACTCTCGCCCGCCCGCAGAAGTTTTGCCGCGAGCCTGCGACGCCGCGTGTGGGTGATTGATGAGAGTTCTTCTGACGTTTTTGTTGGGTTCCGTATTCCTGCAAGGGAAGGGTTGAACACCCCTCTATCGGCTCCGCCCTCCTACCGCTGTTTTTGTATGTGATCGATGTGATCCCGTCTCGCTCCCCCAGCCATATAGCCCCTTGAGAAGGTGGCCCTCCTGCTCCTGCGCTGGCTGGTTGCAAAGTCACCGGCAGACAGCTCCCAGAAAGTAAAGGGTAGGAAAAGTTTCGACGCGCGCGCATGATGCAGCTGTCACATCCGTCGTGGGAGAGGGCAAGGCGCTCGTCGGCAAGCCTGACTCCACGTCTCGGCGCAAATGATGTTAGCGAAGCAGCGCCTGCTGAAGGATTCACGCGCGACCCCCCTTTGGCCCCCGCCTTGAAGGTTCCACCAGCTCCATCCAGAGGTACCTGGTGCTTGGTGCGGAAGAGTGGCGGGTGTGGACATCGGAGTGGAGCGCAGCGAAGTTGTCGGCTTGCGATACCCAGCGTCTATTCGCCAAATCTAGCATCTTCCTTCACTCTCCACCTCACAACGTCTCCGAGTGCTAGCCTGCGTGATAGTGCAGTGGAAGCCCGATGGGGTTGAAAGTATCCTCTGCGAAGGTGCTCCCGAGGCGACAGAAGCTAGACCCCGGGTGCTCATCACCTTTTGCAGGGCTGCATGTGTGGGGCCCTGTAAAGCCTGAAGCGCTGGAAGGCGGAGACTCTACACTCCAAACCTACGTCGCCTCGGGCGCTTGCATGGGCCCACATTGGCACTGATTCGTGCGGGATATTTGCGCATACGCTTATTGGACCCACAGTAAACTAATGAATGTATGCACTTCAATTCTGCAAAAGTACGCATGTAATGGACTGGAACCCTACTGCCTTGGCCCTGGACTCTGGATGCATAAGGCATAAATCATGAGGCCATGGGGCACAAGGAGGCGCTGGTACGGCTTGGCGCTTGATGCTTGTACTTTACTGCATGTCTACTAGCATTAAGCATATCCGCCGACCTCGACTATGCCACGATCACTCATATGACTGATTGATCGATTGGTGGCTGCGAGGGAGCATTTACGCGGGCAGGACGCGATGCGGTATGGTATGGCCGTATGCATAACGGGACTCTCCACTAGCCAAATCCACCACGCCGCTCTGGTGGCCAGGATAGACAGTAGTGGATCTAGCTACCGAAAACACCAACTAGGATTTGAGCTCTTCGGCAGCTCATCCCCTCTGTCATCGTATCACATGTCTCACCATTTCAGTTTGGCTTGAGCTGGCTCAAGGTTCGGCTGAAACTGGAAGCACCTTGAGGCTCGAGGGGAACCCCGATGGCGTCGAGTGGACTAAGCTGCTGGAGGTGCGCTTGTTGGAGTCGTTGACTGTTCGCGCTAGACCTGGCAAGCTCAATCTTTGGATTGTCGTGATGCGTCACAGCTTCAGGGCGATGTCACATCCAGCTGCGGCTCAATCAAATATCAAATTCCCCTGATATGGGGACCCAATCCAGGCACCGGGGGCTGAAATGCGGTGATGGCTGCCTGCCGATCGATCCCCGCGATGCTAGCGAGTGTGTGTCTGTGCGTCCGAACACCACCCCAAGGCGCCACTCAACATCTGCCTGCTGATGGGTGCTGAATGGACTGCTTGGCACAGCACCGATCCCATCCTTAACTGTAAGATCTCAGCAACTGGATTGTTGCAGCAAGCTGGAACCATGGATATGGGACAAGTGATGGCTTTGGCAGGCGGTGGCAGACACCCCACAGATCCAGGAGTGCATCCGGGCAGCCTTCTTTCCTCGCCGCTCTGTTCGGGATCGGGGTTGCGTCTGTCCAATTGAATGCATCCGGCTGTCTCCTCTTCCAGCATTTGTTCTCGGTCGAATGTACGTCCTTTGCTTCTGTACTTCTCCATAGTGCCTCAACTCTATTCCTCTGAAGGTGCCTTGCCTTGGCCCCTCTTGTTGAGGCGGGGCACAAGGGTCGGCCCTTTTCACCCGCCGTCGTCGTCATTGTCAACGAGCGTCGTACCATGCGATCGTGTCCAGCGCAAGAGACGGGCAGGCGGGAATGGGTCATCGACTTGCACAGGTGCAGACGCAGGAACGCACACACGCTGCGACTCGCCTGTATAACACGGCAGACAGCCTGCTACTGCAGGTATGGATATTAAACCGATACCAACCACAGCCAGCGCCAGTGATCACTTCTCCATCCATACGTACATAAACGCACACAGGGCGAACCAATTCGCCTGGCTGCGAACGCACATCCTGCTTTGCTGCCGCTCGGAAGCACCCAAGGTCCTCATGCTGTAACACGCAGCACGCAGCACCAAGCAACTGGTAACTGGTAACTGGCAAGAACATGCCTGGCGTGTTCCACCATCTCGCGTTGGGGCCTACTGTTGCACCTCCCCTGACCCACCACGCCAGCAACAACTCCCGAGGCTGCATCGAACCAGGCAGATGTAGTTGTATCCTCTCTCTGTGCTCGCCACCCCCCACTACCTTACCCCCTAGCGATAGGGCCTACCACATCCAGAGCCATCGCGCGATGTATATCAAGCGGCAGCACTACCAGTGCAAGTGCAAGCACGAGTTCCAAATCCAAAGCGTCAGCTTCCACCACCAGCGGCAGCAAAAGCAACATGGCGACCATTGCGTCGCCACCCACTGCAAACGGTAAAAAGGGCATGATGAAGTACCTTGAGCATGAGGATTAGGAGGACGCTGTCAACATGGATGGCGAGGAGGACGAAGAGGAGTGGACTCCTTCGCCTCCCAAACCGAGAACAGGTAAAGTACGCGTGTTTAAACGGATGGTGCAGAATCGTGAGTGCCTGCTGCCAGCGGATCGCATGCATATATGCTCGTGCTGATTTCTCTCTCACATACACGCAGGGAAAGCCCAGCGCGAGTTTCACAAATGGCGCGAGACGCGTACGCGAGATCTCGAGGCTCGATGCCGCCGCTTCAACCAGATGGGTCTCGAGGCGAACGTAGAGCTTCAGCGCGTGGCTTGGCGTCCCAAGGAGGACAACGACGTCGTGTTCGATCTGTTAGTGCGCCTCTGCTTTGGTAACATGGTCAGCAATGTTCCCGAAGGACCTGGATCGCCAGGTGGATATACCATGGCTGGCGTTGATCCGAATGTGCGCAACAAACCCGCCGACCGGCTTGCGATACGTGCTCGTCGGAGAGAAGCAGATGGTCGGTAATGTTGGCGAGAGGACGAGCCAGCTACTTCAGAAGCATTAACAGGCAGCGATAGCGGCTCAGCGCAAGCAACCAGAAGTGGACGAGGAGGCTCGCAGGCGGTCCGTGTCGCTCTCAGTCGTCCCGATATCCGCGGCAACAGCAACGGGCGATTGCAATGCCGTGCCTTCCTCAGCTCCAGCAACGCAGCCGATATTCACGCTTCCTCCCACAGTACTAAAGCAAATATCAATCCAAATATCCTGCATCAGCCTTCGACGTCGTTGCGACGACAGCCGAACGTCCACATCTCCGTCAGCAGTGTTGCTCCTCCTTCACAGGACAACCGTAACTAGTACCAGATAGCGTCGTCTTCGTCAATAGGGGTAGTGGCGGGGTCGAACGAATGTGCGCCAAATGTGTACATGATCTCGAACGTCACTGCACGACTGAGGCAGGCTACAGGTGTCATCGTTTCCGAGTAGCGACACAGCTCGACTGACGACAGGAAGGACAACTCGTCCATGGACAGCAGCCAGATCCTGCATTTCAAGGTTGGCAAGATGCAGCGGCAGAAGAATGGCACGTCGGGCGCAGACATCCGCAACTGCAGCCCCTACCAACGAGGAGATGACGATGCGCATCATAAACGCCGTCCACGCGAGATTTGGGCAGCACCAGAGCGGCGCAGGCACCGGCGGCTCTGCCATGCTGCACAGCGACGACATGTACTTGTCCTCCAAGCTGGTCCCCAGACTGCCCCAACGTCATCGTTCATGTCGGCGTCTCCCAGCGGCGCCAGAGACCCGGGCATCCTGCCGGGCATAGCGCCATGCCCTGGCGGAGCCGACGCGCATGTGCTTTGAACGCAGCATACTTTACAATACCACCAGCAGCAGACACCCATGTGCTGCACATCGTCTGCGCCTGGGCAGCAGCGCCAGCAGCAACAGAGGTGACAGCAGTTTAAAGCCGAGCAACGCAGCCCAAGTTTGCCGCAGACAGAGCACGCGCAGATGTTTCTCATGCTGCTCGAACGAAAGCCTATCGCGAACTGGAACCGTCGTAATTTTGAGGAGCTTAGGTTTAAGCCGCCGATCATCACGCGCTGGCAGCAATGTGATCGACAGTAGGTCGATGGCACAGTCGCAAGCGACGATGAACCAGTCTCAGTCGACGCTGACCATGTTGCTACGCGTGGGTCTCAAGCGCAGGGCGTCTTCCGATAACTCGGTCATCGCGCCTGCGCCAGACCAGCGCGCACAAAACATAAGGGCGAGCAACAGCACCGGCCATCTTGTAGAGTCTAACCGCATACCCAGCAACGGCGGAAACATGACTGCAGGCGGTATCTACTCGCGCCCCTCGCAGCACCCAGAGCTGCTCTTGACCATCAAGTTCGAGCTGGATGAGCTCATCGACGCCGTGGGTGCCAACCGTCAGTCTCCGCCTGCCAGTCATCAGGCGCGCAACGGCAACGACAACCCAGAGGCGCCGCATTTCGGCTTGCCTGTGCAAAGGCATCTTGCCATCTTACTTTTTTCGAGCGGGGCATCGATATCCTCCCATCCGAGCAGACTCGCATCTGTCCCCCTGGGTCATGCGTCGTTCTCGGAGTCTAGAGACTCCGAGGACAGGTCTGCATATGGCAGCAGCGCTGCCATTGATCGCCAAGGTGCAGCTGGGGGATGGTGCGCATTGGGCAAGCTGGACCTCGACAAGGGCGCCGTCGAGCGCGTCGTTGGCCTGCTCGATCGCAGGTACGCTAACGAGGCGGTCGCTGCCTCCACCGCTGCTGCTGCTGGCGCACATCAGCATGTGCACTCGCACCCCAGCGGCAGTCGCCGACGCAGCAGATGCAGCGCCTCCCTTCTGCGCCGCAAACCCCATCGGCGGCGGCTATGAACCGCAAAGTCTCGGGCCAGACCAAAGTGGTGGAGCTTGTGCTTCGTTCCGATCATCTTCAATGTGCGTCTTGATAATAGATTTCGCTTTCGCTTTCTATTCCCATCGCATCGCATTGTTTCGAATAATCGCATTGGTTTCTCGTTCTACACTGCTATCCTCGTTTGTGTACAAGGTTATGTGTATGTGTTATTTTTTGTACCAGACCAATCAGCCACCTCAATCTCCCATGTAGTTGTGCCACTCCACCAGGTCTGTAACTCGGCACCACGACGCGAGATTTGACCACCTAATGCCGGCATGCGACTATTACTATATGTTTCTGATACGCCTTTCAACTCCAAGTTCACCGCTCTGAAGCTTTTCGCTAGGGCACGGACCTTTCATTTCTGTGTTAACACCACAGTGCTCATTCGCACAGGCTGTACAGACAGCGAGGCTGGTCGCAATCGAACTTCGGTGACGATGTTACTCCCAAGAGCCTCATCGGGCCTAATGCGAGCGATGCATGGAGCATCTGGATCTGGCGCACGCCATCGCGCTTCCTACGCCTACAGCACGAGCAGCTTCGAGGCCAGCGGCGTGCTCAAGCTGAGGTTGTACACGGGACCCCAGTGCTCACTATGCGATGACGTGAAGGAGGTCATTGACTCTGCGCGCAAGGAAGCACCTGCATTCACATTGGAGCTCTTCAACATCCGGGACGACTCTTTGTCAGACGTGCACAAGTGGCGGCGGCTCTACCAATATGACATTCCGGTTCTGCATTTGAATGGCGAGGGTGAGCATGAGGTACTGCAACGCTCGCGTGCAACTTGAACTCATTATCCGCCTGTTCAATGATTGCACCTGGATCCAAGCAGAGATAGCGCGTCACAGTCTGGACAAGGGCAAATTCATTGCTGCACTGCAGGCGCATCAGAAGGTCGCAAAAAGTGGCGGCCAAGATTGACCTGCCCACGTGCAATGCAAGACACTGGAATTCTACACTACACTGAGCCGCTCGGTTCGACATTCATCACCTTTCTGGCGATCCAGAATTCTGGATGGTACTCGTACGTGAGCATACCTGCTGCGTTGCCCGTGTACATCTGCGGCGGCAAGCTGCGCCTTTCGACGACCTCGAACCCCATCTTGGGCAGGAGGCCCAGCACCTCCTCGAGCGTCAGTTCGATGCTGAGGTCGCCGCCGTTTTCGTAGTGCCACAGCAGAGGCCCGACGTTGACCCACAGGCCGCCAAGCGGTAGGATATGGTTGAGCGTCTCAAGGTATCGCATGATGTTGCGCGCCGTGTCGATAAAGTAGCATGTCGCGACGGCGTCCCAGGCGCCGCGCTCTTCGCTCTTTGAATACACCTCTACGAACTGTACGGATGCAAGCGGACGGCCGTCATGCACACGGTCAGCAGCCTTGACGTCAAGAGTGAAGCGAATCGCGCAGAGAGAGTCCTCACCTCACCAGCCACCATGCTAAAGTCGACCTGGGACGGCAGCGTGTTGGGCAGGACATCGGGGATGTAGATAGGCGCAAGCATGTCGCGCGCCGTGCGCCAGTTGGACGCCGAATGGATGTATGGGTAGAGGGTGTGCTCGTTGACGCGGCTGGTGTTGTTCAGGATGAAATGCGATGCGACGAGCATGAAGAAGCTGAATTCGTTGCCCTGGCATGAGAAGCCGCGCTTTGCGATCTCGAATGCCAGGCGACCGAGACCAGCGCCGGGGACGAGGACGCGCAAATCGGCGTGCACCTGCCGCTGCTGTGTGTCCTCCAGTGGACGCCCTGCCTGCGGAAGCCGGGCGTAAAGCTGCGGAAGGTACCGCTCGAGCGCATCGAGGATCGGCTGGTACGCCGCGTCGCGCTCAGCGCGCCCGCATTCGCTCCAATCACGGACAAATTGCTTGAGCGTACTGCGGACCTTATCCAGGTCCTGTGCCGGTATGCGCTTGCGCTTGCGTCGCGTGCCCCCCGACACCGACTTCGGAGGCGGGCCGTTTGCGTGCGTATTCGGATGTGTGCGCAAGTGCAGATGTGCGCCCGAGCTCGTTGGCGACCCCGGCAGCCTAGAGTCCCCTGCGACAGCATTCGTATCGGGTGGCGTGATGTCGTGCCCAGCCTGTGGCCGCGCACTGCCTTCGTCTGCATCTACCCCGCTGCTCTCTACTTCCGCTTGCATTTGCATTTGCACTTCCCTTTCCTCTTCTTCCACACCCCCATTCTTGCCATCATGATCTGTCTCCGGCGATGACGCGTCTCCATCTTCATCGCCCATGAAGTCACGTGCATCCTGCACGATGAGATGCAGCACATCTGCGTTCCGGCGTATCCGGTCGTCGATCTCTTCCAGCCGCGCTTTCACGCCACGCAAGCCTTGGAATGCCTCTGGCCTGCCCGGCACCCCGTCAGCGCGGTTGCCGGCTTCTTCCTCGCCTCCACCACCGTCAAGTTGCGGGAGGGGAAGGGGCGACCCAAGATGTGTGAGCAGCTGCTGATGCGCTCTCGGCAGGCTGTAGTACGACTTTCGTCGGGCATTGTTCTGCGAGAGCGAGAAAGGCAGGTAGCCATCGAACGCTCTAAGGATGCTCTTGAAATACACCTGCTCCTTGGCCTGCTCGCCCCGGTCCAGGTGGAAATCTTCGACCTTCTGCATGATGCGCTCCAATGTCAACGAGGCTGTTACGCCCTCTTCTCTCCCTGCTGCTGCTGCTACCCTCAATGATGACGAGAAGTTGAAGAGGCCGGAAAGCGTGGTCAGCGTCCCGGAGTCTCTCCTGCCACCGCTCCTGCTTTCAACGTCGCTTCTACACCTGCCTCTGAATGCTGGCCTCCAAGCAGCAAGCAGCGGCGGGATACCGATCTGCGATAGAGTGCGTTGGACGGAGACGTCGATCCGGCTGCAGATGCCGACCTTGCGCCAGAGCTGCACGGCGGCAACAGGTGTGGAGATCCCGGCGCGGAGCCAAAAAGTTAAGGACGCCACGGTCTGCGCACTTCCATACGGATGCAACTTGTGCTGCAGGCGTGCGAGACAAAGGGTGTCGGTACCTGCTGCTGCTGCTGCGTAAACACAGCGGCAGCGACAGAGGTCGTAAGTGGAAATTCGAACCGTGCGGATGGACGCGGGCCGGGCGATTCTACCCGCTCTTGCGCAGGAGACTCCCTCACGATGGAGCTCGGGTTCTGCTTCGCTGCTGGTGCTGGTGCGAGCGCGGCGACCGAAGACAGTGTCCTGCCTGTGCCGACGCTCGGGGACGGAGACCCCGAGTTTGCAATGGCTGATGCCGCCACCGCCTTTTGGGCCCTATGGGCAAAAAAGTCTGCCTTTCCTTAGCAGCCGCACCGTTCGGCCGGCGGGTCGTGAGTGTTCCCTGGCTCTTGCACTTGCACCAAGCTGATTTGGTGGGACCTTGTTGAGGTCTTGCGATATGGAGGCGATTGGAGGAAGGCGAGGGAAGGCGAGGGAGGCAGTGCGCGCGTCAGCTCTGGCACGGCAAGAAGCGATTCTGATGTCGTATACAGAGACCCGTTGAAGGAGAAGAGTTGGGACCTTGGTAAAGAACAGATGTCTTTTGCACACGTAACAAAGAATGTGTTGTGGCAAACAACCGTGCAAGACAGGCGACCGAAGAAGAGCTGTCTCGTATTCGAGGAGATAAGGACATCGATGCTGTTACTGGTGTGCGCAGCTGGATCTCCGCGTCGCACAGCACCGCATAGCGAAGACGGGTTCCGACTGCGACTATCACCCATCCGTCGTCCTGGCGCCCACCCGTTCTTCTTGCGTTCATTGAGTGCGTTCCCCGGTGCTCATCGCTCACCTTTGTCTCTTCTTCGTCCGAGCAACGTGTTCGACGTCGTCCATTCACCCGGCCCCACACCCGCCTTCTATGCTTCTACTGATGGATACCCAGCCAGCTGGCGTCTTGACCTTCCTTTCTCGTCCCTGACCAAACCGCATCTAGCTCCTACCTATCACCCGCACCGTGCATCTATCCGTGCCGGTCTGTCGTCTCTCCCTTATCGACGAGAGCGATCTTCTCATCGCTCCTCGCGAGACTGGTGATGGCGATGCGAGCCTGTCTCCTGTCTCGGCCGAGAAACTTGCCTCCGCTTTCCAAGTGGAACTGCGCACGAGCCAGCAGGCAGCGCCCAGTGACGTTTGGATCCTTGCGACAAGGTGGGCAGAGCTGCAGTGCCACACGACAGCCTGCCTGTGCATGCTCGCGTATATACAGAAATACATACATTGCGTTATCCCCGCACGCAAGAGTAAGGGAGGAGCACGAAGACTCGCTGGGTCGCCAAAGGCAGTGTAGATGCAGACGTTCTTCTTCGCCTCACTCGCCAAACATCTCTCCATTGCTCCTACCATCAATCTTCACGTCAACGTCGTTCCTACCATTTGGATACTATACCAAAATTCTACAAGCACAAGCGCAAACACACGCACTCTCACATCGAGCAGTTTATCACTCACATCGCCATCATGTGTGAGTCATGCCCCGAGGGGGGGGGCGTCTGCAACTGGCGCGATGCTGACCTGACCATGTTTAACCCGCCTCCCTTGCCAGCTGAGCACGTTCTCCCCAAGCTTGACTACGGCTACGCCGACCTCGAGCCAGCAATCTCTGGTGAGTGAACCTGCTGCAGATAGGTAAAGCTTAGAAATTCGCTGATAGTCTTCCTGAGTGCCCTCGACACCTACACTGCTGCCGCTTGTGCTGCGCAGGCGAGATCATGGAGAGTGAGTCGACGACCCGCCAGTTCCACCGCTGCCGCCGCCTGACAGTTTCCCTGCACTTGCTAACCCTGAACCATTTTTGCAGTCCATCACAGCAAGCACCACAACACCTACGTCACCAACCTGAACGCCGCCGAGAAGGCGTACGCCGCAGCCGTCCAGGCGCGGGACGTGCGCAAGCAGATCGAGATCCAGTCCGCGATCAAGTTCAACGGTGGCGGCCACATCAACCACACGCTCTTCTGGAAGAACCTCGCCCCTAGCAAGGCCGGCGGTGGCCAGCTCAAGGACGGCGCGCTGAAGAGTGCGATTGAGAAGGACTTTGGCAGCGTCGAAAAGTTCAAGGAGCACTTCAACAAGACCACCGCCGCCGTCCAGGGTTCCGGCTGGGGCTGGCTTGGTTACAGCGCCCTGAGTCAGAAACTCGAGGTGGTTACCACCAAGGACCAGGACCCACTCATCTCGCACGCTCCCATCCTCGGCGTTGACGTGTGGGAGCACGCGTACTACCTCCAGTACAGGAACCTTAGGCCCAAGTACCTCGAGGCCATCTGGAGCGTCATCAACTGGCAGGAGGCCGAGGCACGCTTCGAGAAGGCCAGGGGTGCCTCTGCTCAGCTCTGAAGCGCGCTGCGCCTATGACATTGCCACGCATTCTCGTGATCTTCAGGTGAAATGATGGAAGAGGTGGGAGGTGAAAAGTCTGAAAAAGTGAATCGATAATGTTTTTGTCAACTTCAGGCTGCTGCAATGCATGCGAATTTCGAAGTTTGCACAGGAATGCGAGTCTTTCAAGTCGTTGGCAATCGGCAGCGTACTTTTATGCTACAATTTCTTTAGTCTTCGATACTAGCTTCGATCTTCTTCTTATTCAGCTCTAAGACTTGATCAATCTCAGCCGAAAACTTCTTCGTCGTGTCTTCCATCTGCGAGGGAAGTAGCACGCGGCAGCATCCGCAACAGTCACCAGAACCGAGTCAGCCAAAGCGCACTCCCGCGCGTGGGGATGCACTCCCCGCTCTCACCTTCTTCATCAGCGCCTTGCCCTCGCTGCTGCCGACGATCTTGCCATCAATGTCCGCCTTGATCTGCTTCTGCGCGGCGTGTCTCGCGGAGCGGATCGAAACCCGCGCGCTCTCGCAGATGCGCGAAATGTCCTTGAGGAGCTCCTTGCGCGTCTCCACTGTCGGCTTGGGCACCGGTACCCGCAACGTCCCCTCCTCGTCGCCAGAGACGACCTGCGGCGCAAGATTCAACTGCGAAGCGTAGATCGCCTTCTCCACATCCTTGACGTACTGCAAGCGCACGAGAAGCACCGCAGCCACAGCCAGGATCGGGTCCGGGGTGAGTCAGTCCAGGGAACAGATGGAAACGAACGCGCATGCCATGCCACATCACCCAGCACGCACAGACGAGTCAAAGCAGTGAATGAACAGCACGCCGTTCCTAGCACCGACAGTCGCGATTTCTCGCAACGGCTGAGAAGAACTAGTGTCCTTTCCGATCGTCACTCGCAAATCATCGAGAAGGCCTGTGGTTGTGTGTGTGTGTGTGTGTGTGAGAGAGAG
>NW_013546856.1:0-25482 GCF_000711695.1 Tilletiaria anomala UBC 951 | reverse complement strand
CGAGGCGCTGCGCGACCGCCAGCGCGAACGTGACCGCCAGCGCGCGCGCTCCGACGTCGAGGCGCGCAAGCAGCGGGAGCGCCGCGAAAAGGCGATTGAGGACGAGCTCCTCGGCACACTCACCAGCAGCGGCAGCAAGAAGTCGTCTAAGCAGAAGCAGCAGCAGCTGCTGCTGCTGCAGGGACACCAACACGCGGACGTGGAGGCGGACGAGGACGAAGAGACGGAGGACGAAATGCCACTTGCGGCGCGCTACCTACCTCCCGAGGCGGCTCGCGTCACCGGGCAGCGCAAGAGTAGGAAAGGACAGAAGAAGAGGGCCCTGACTTCTGTTGCTGATGCAGGAGCCGCGGCTGCTGCTAACGCTGCCGTCGCGGTCAAGGCCGAGCGCGAAGAGGACGGCGATGAGGAAGACGACGACGACATGCCGCTCGCCAATGGCGATGCAGAGACGTCTGTCGCTGCCGCTGTGGATATCGACTCGCTGGCTGGCGGCTCGCGCATGCCGTCGCCCGACATGGACGACCGCACCGGCATAGACTACACCGAGAGCGGGTACGTCGTCATCGACGAGCGACGCGCCAAGGCGCTCGAGGAGGCGCACCGCAAGATCTGGACGATGATTGCCAAGAAAGAGATCCCCAAGGTCAGTCGCACGGTGCAGATGAGCTATACGAACAAGGCGACGTACTGGCGGCGCATCTCGCAGGTCGTGCAGCGCGAAGCGCGCCGCGCTGTCACGCGCAATACCAAGACAGTCAAGGACGTGCAACTGCGCGCGCGCAAGATCATGCGCGAGATGCTCGTCTTTTGGCGCCGCAACGAAAAGGAGGAGCGCGAGTTGCGAAAAAAGGCGGAGAAGGAGGCGGTCGAGCGCGCCAAGAAGGAGGAGGAGATGCGCGAGGCCAAGCGCCAGGCGCGCAAGCTCAACTTCCTCATCACGCAGACCGAGCTGTACAGCCACTTTGTCGGCAGCAAGCTCAAGACCGACGAGGCCGAGGAGACCGACGAGACTTCCGGCAGCGCAAAGATCATCAACCCCGCCGCGGCATCCGGCGACGTGCCGCAAGTCGACGCGCAGAGCAACCTCAAGGAAATCGACTTTGACGATGAAGACGAGACCAATCTGCGCGCACACGCGATGCGCAACGCAGAGGAGGCCGTCAACGCCGCTCGTCGTAAGGCCGTCGCGTTCGATCAGAACGCTGCAGAGGAGAGGCGCCGCAACGAAGCCGCCGCTGCTGCTCATGCCGCGGCCGATGAGGAAGCTGCGGCCGACGGAAAGCGCATCGCCGAGAAGGACCTAGGCAAGGCGTTCGATTCGGACGACATGAACTTCCTCAACCCGACGTCCATGGGCGCCATGGATCTCAAGCAGCCCAAGATGCTCACATGCCAGCTCAAAGAGTACCAGCTCAAGGGCCTCAACTGGCTCGCCAACCTGTACGAGCAAGGCATCAACGGCATTCTCGCAGACGAGATGGGCCTCGGCAAGACGGTGCAGAGCATCTCGCTGATGGCCTACCTCGCCGAGGTGCACGACATTTGGGGGCCCTTCCTCGTTATCGCGCCCGCCTCGACGCTGCACAACTGGCAGCAGGAGATCTCGCGCTTTGTCCCCTCGCTCAAGGCTCTGCCGTACTGGGGCAATGTCAAGGATCGTGCGGTGCTGCGCAAGTTCTGGAACAAGAAGCAGATGGCGTATAACCGTGACGCGCCGTTCCATGTGCTCGTCACGAGCTACCAGCTCGTTGTCTCGGACGAAAAGTACTTCCAGCGCGTCAAGTGGCAGTACATGATCCTTGACGAGGCGCAGGCGATCAAGTCGTCCAGCAGCACGCGCTGGAAGACCCTGCTCGGCTTCAACTGCCGCAACCGCCTGCTGCTGACCGGCACACCGGTGCAGAACTCGATGCAGGAGCTTTGGGCTCTTCTGCACTTTATAATGCCCAGTTTGTTCGACTCGCACGACGAGTTCAGCGAGTGGTTCTCCAAGGACATCGAGAGCCATGCCGAGAACAAGGGCACCCTCAATGAGCACCAGCTTCGCCGTCTGCACATGATTCTTAAGCCTTTCATGTTGCGCCGCATCAAGAAGAATGTCCAGAACGAGCTGGGCGAGAAGGTGAGCTCTTTACCCCGCGCGATACATGGCTGCCTGCCTGCGAGCAAGGAACCACGCAGATAGGCGGGCAGCGATTTCTTTTTGCTGGCACTGACACCTGGCACTTTCCGCTTGCCTTTTCTCCAGATTGAAATAGACCTCTTCTGCGACATGAGTGCAAGGCAGCGAGCGCTGTACCGAGGCTTGCGATCGCATGTCTCCATCGCCGAGCTCATGGACAAAGCGAGCAACATGCAGGACGAGGCAGGCCTCAAGTCACTCATGAACTTGGTCATGCAATTCCGAAAGGTGAGTATGCCTCTCTGTTCAAAGCAGCGCAGCTCGAATCTCGCTGATCCTCTTCTTTCAACTCTCTTTCTTTCCAGGTGTGCAACCACCCTGAACTATTCGAACGTGCAGACGTCGAAGCACCCTTCGCATTTGCAGAGTCCGCACAGTCTGGATCGCTTTCGCGCGAAGGTGACTCGCTCTTCTGCCCCTACTCGACTGTCAACCCGATCAAGATGGCGGTCCCCAAGCTCATGTACCAGGACAGCGGCATGCTCACCGTTCCAGGCGCCAGCTCGCGCGCCGGGTTTGACACGCATTACATGCAGAACCTCTTCAATATCTGGCGCCCACATCACATTTTGCAATCCCTAGGGGAATCACAGTCAGCATTCTCCACTCTGCCGCTCATGGATTTGCCCATTTCCGACGCAGAAATAGCGTTCCATGGCCGCACGCTCATCAACGTGCTGCGTGATACGGATCGCGAGGAGCGTCTCAGAGCGCACGGCACCCTGCTTTTCGATGAAGACTTTGCCGCGGCCTCCATTCGGCCATTCGCATACGTGCGCAAGGCGCTACCGTCTATCGTCGAGCCGGTCGTACAGTTCGGAGTGCCATCGATGGACGAGATCGCACAAGATGCCAAATCGCACTCGGTGCTTGCGCCTCCATCGAAGCGGGCCTTTGTCAGACCGGCTGTCGCACCACCTATCGAACTGGTGTGCAGCGACAGGTCCTTTACCATGCGCCAGGAGGCGTTGCACACCGATCCACTCGCCTCGGCCGCTTTGTTCGGTCTCCCGGGCCAGCGCGCGGACATTCCCAAGGAAGTTGAAGGGATGCAAGCTGCATTGCCTGCCCTTCCTCCCAGAGGCTTGCTTGCTGCTTCTTCACAGGACCAGCTGCCCGCTTCCGGTATGCAGGTCCCACAGATGAACAAACTCATCGTTGACTCTAGCAAGCTTGCGCGTCTCGATGCACTCCTGCGCGAGCTCAGGGCCGGCGGACACCGTGTGCTCATCTACTTCCAGATGACCAAGATGATCGACCTGATGGAGGAGTACTTGATCTACCGGCAATACAAATACCTCAGACTAGACGGTGCTTCTAAGATCTCCGATCGTCGCGACATGGTCACCGACTGGCAGACCAAGCCCGAAATTTTCATCTTCCTGCTCTCCACACGCGCCGGAGGCCTCGGCATCAACCTCACGGCAGCAGACACGGTCATCTTCTACGATCACGACTGGAACCCGTCCAACGACTCACAGGCAATGGATCGCGCACATCGTCTCGGCCAGACCAAGCAGGTCACCGTCTACCGCTTGATCACGAAGGGGACCATCGACGAACGTATCGTTAAGCTTGCGCGGAACAAGAAGGAGGTTCAGGATATCGTCGTCGGCAACAAGGCTTACTCGGAGACGGGCATGGCCAGGCCGCAGGAGATCGTGTCTCTCTTGCTCGATGACGATGAGTTGGCTGAATCCATGCTGCGTCGCAAGCAGGCAGAGGAGCAAGAGCTGATCCAGGCCAAGGCAGACAGCGCTCGTGCAATGCACGCGAAGCGCAAGCTCAACAAGGCGGCTGCAGTCGCGGCAGAGGAGGCTGCGAAAGCGCAGTCTGCACTCGTCTGGGAACTCGAAGACGACGAAGATGACTTCTTTGGGGCCAAGCCGCCGCCACGCATGGAAGATGAAGCGCCTGCAGCGGAGAGTCTGGCCGGGGCCAAGCCGAGCAAGAAGAAAAAGACAAAGGAGGGTGGAGAGGGTGGAGAAATCTCGGCGCCAAAGAAGCGAAGCAAGAGCAAGGCGAAACCTGTCGAGGAAGGAGCGGCCGGCATCGTCTCTGATGCACCCAAGCCGCCGCTCAAGTCACGATTGGGTAGAGATAAGTCTCACCGCAAGAAGACTGCTGAAGAGCTCGGCGGGGTCGAGGCCACCGTTGAAGAGTAGATCTGCTAACAATCACAGAGAACATCACGTTCCGCATCGTTCCATGCATTGACCCTTTCGAAGGATTGCATGTGTCTTGTACTATAGGCCAACATTGGACACGCGCATCACAGAGAACACATTTCGCCCTTCTGGCATAAGAGTCGTAACGTTGTACGTTCGTCACCATGTGTGCCTGGTTATGCCTCAAATGCTGTGAAGCTGCTTGGGCAACGTCACTGACAGAAAGGGATTTCCTCGTCTTGCCTGCATTGACGCGTGTGACGCATCTGGTCAGGCACAGGCAGCTGTTTGGCTGAAAACTCGATGTGACCTGAAAGCATATCGTGGTGAATGCACGTGCGGTTGTGCGCCGCGCGCGGCCTTGCCCTGCGGACAAGCGCAGTATTGTGAAATGGTGAGCGAGGAAATTGGGCTGAATATTTCCGCAGCAAAACGAGAAATTGGTGAGACGCTGCAACGCGGGCGGGCCGCACTCCGCCTTCGCGTGAGTCCGCACAGGCTTCAATGGCCAAAAATGGATCGTGAGAAGCTTGACTTCATACCTTTGTGGATGCTCGTTCACCGTCACCTATCAACAATTTGAGGGATCATAGGGCAAGATGGTGAGTAGCATGATCAGGAAGTAGATCTGCGATGGCGGTCTGTTTGCGCTGTACGGGCGCATTGTGCGAGGGACAGGGCCCACTAAGGAGCTCTCCGACAAGTGTGGCAGCCGCTCGGTTATATCTGGTGGTCTCTACATCACCTCGGGCAACTCGATGGAGCAGCGCAACCAATGAGCAGGCGCAGCTGCTCTGTGAAGGCTGCCAGATTATTGAACGATTGCGGATGGGCGGACATGCCGCTGCAGCATTCGTCTGCAGCATGCAATATTCAATAGCCATTCACCGCACTGGCACACTTTCATTCCTGCGGGAAAAGAATACTTCCCCGTGAGCTGACACGCTGTGCTTGCTTTCTTTGCACAGGCGAAGGTCAAGGCATACGAATTGCAATCCAGGTCCAAGCAGGACCTCACCAAGCAGCTTGAGGAGCTCAAGGAGGAGCTCCTTAAGCTGCGGGTGCAGAAGGTCGCTGGTGGCTCTTCGAGCAAGCTCACCCGGATCAACTCGGTCCGCAAGAGCATTGCTCGGGTTCTCACTGTCATGAACCAGAAGCAGCGCGCCAACTTGCGGGAGTTCTACAAGGGCAAGAAGTACCAGCCCCTTGACCTCCGAGCAAAGAAGACCCGTGCGCTCCGACGGGCTCTCACCAAGGTGAATACGGTCGCTGAATCATGGTGGGCGTGATGTTGGGCGGACTGGCTGGGTGAATTGTACCAGGCTGAGCACGGCCAGGGCAAAAGCAGGTATTCTAACTTGTCGCCGGGAGAAGGACAGAGAACCTTGAAGCAGAGGTGTCGAGGCAGCCATGCGGCAAGCACTTGTCTATGCTGAGTACAGATCAGCGCATGCTGCCCACGGCACATCCTGGTATTCTTCTAGAAGACTTGCAGCGTCGAAGAAGAGACGAACTCAAGCTTTTGCTGTATATGGAAGCCTTTTGCGACGTTTCCGAAGGCGGCTTGTCAACTTGCTACCCTTCATATTGAGAATTCCTTGCTAACAAAAGGCTCATTTGCTTTCTGCAGGACGAGAAGAATGCAGTCACTGTCAGGGAACACAAGAAGCAGGTACACTTCCAGAACAAGCGCTACGTCCTCAAGGCGTAAATTTTGTTCGCACTAACACCGACCATCCTTGCAATGACATCCCGATGAGGGTAGCTGCCTGATCAGCGCATGAGCAGAGAGGCATCGACAGCGAGTCATTCACCCATGTTCACTAGCATGCGCACTAAGATTGTATTTGTGTATGGCCTTTTGTGTGACTGCATCCTTAAGGGAATAGTTCAATCCACCGTACTCAGTCATTTTGGTACGGCAGCAGAATATGTGATTTGGTAAAGTACATGTTGTGACGCATGTCGGCGTCTCTTTACCTGCCATCGTCAGCGCGGTATCGCTTGTGTGCTCGATCGTCCTCTCCGGAACCCATGCCTGGGCCAGAGGGGAAGAAATTTGGGTTCTGAAAAGGAAGAGTAGCGTTGTCAACTTCTTGGCATGCTGCCTTACACGATTACAGACGAAACTAACATAGTGTCCTTGACCCATGCCTCCCCGTCCCCTACCTCGCCCACGGAAGCCGCCTCGTCCACCACGACCTCCATCGTCGAAGCCACCAGGCCCACCCGGCGCGCCGCCTGGCGGCCCGAACCCAGGCATCCCGCCCGGGCCGAACGGCGGACGACCCATCATGCCCATCATGGCCATCGGGTTCATCATCGGCGGCATCCCGCCCGGTTGGCCACCGATGCCAATGCCGCCCGGACCAGAAGAAGCGCCGCCCCTTCCACTGCCCATGCCGCCATCGTAGCCACCTCGGCCACGTCCTCGTCCACCGCCACGGCCCCCCCTTCCTCCCCCGTCGCGGTCTGCACGCGGCGGAGGGTCCTTAGGGAGGACAGCAAAAGGATTACCGTTGGCTGATGTAGTGAGCTTGACGTCTGCCTTTTTGTGCTGGAAGTCATTCTCTTCGAACCAGCGCATCAACCGGCGCGCCTCGTCCTCGCTCGCCATCTCAACATATGCAACACCTTTGCTCTTGCCGTTGACCTTGTGCTCCGAGAAGGTCACATCGCTGAGCGCGATAGCGATGCCAACGCCAGCAGCAACTTGCCGAAGGTCCTCGTCTGTGCACCACCAGTTCAAATCGGCGACGTAGAGCGCGTTTTGAATGCTTGGGTCTGTCACCTTTGGTCGGCCTGCAAGCGCTTCACGTGGAGTCAGCTCTTGCCTCGGAGCTTCGCCACCTGCTACTCCAGGCTGCATGCTCCGGTCCGCCTGTCACGTAAGAGGCGCATTCAGAATTCAGCCCTGCTGCAAACCAAAACCACACGGCACCTTTTACCCTCACGTCTTCGCTTTCCTCCCATGATCGTTTTGCTGCCCCACCGATGCCATTTGGAGCGTTAGCCGCAGCCGCTGGCGGCTTCGCGTCATCATGAGGCTCTTGCTTTCCTGGTCCAGATGGTTTGGCCTCAGAGCCCAGGGGTGGCCCTCTGGTGTCGCCGCCACCGCTGTACAGGTCGTCCTGCGAAGTGGATTGCGCAGATGTACAATGAAAGGGAGCGACAGAAAGCGTACATGCGTGTCAGCCAGGCAACTTTTCTTCTACCATACACATTGAGGGTTAGACGACCTGAGTGCCGCCGCGGCTTCCTCGAGGCTGGCATCGTCATTGCTGTACACTACTGCGGACTAGAGTTTCGCTCCAGTCCTCATCCAGCCACAGACAATCCATAGCCTAAAGGAAGAAGTATATGCCCACAGGGAGTGGCGGTCGTACATGGTGCAGCCCACGAGAAGGCAAGCAGGAGACTCACGCCGTACAGATCAAAGTCGTCCATTGTGAGGGAAGTATGTGCCTACCAATACAGGCAGCAGATATTGCCTCCTTTCCTTCTTCGTCTCCGGGGGTCTTCGGCGGGGACAAGCGTGTTCTGCTGACGATAGGGCAGCAGATGTGAGTCTGTGCGAGAGTGCGAACAAAAAAAATCTTCCGTGGCAGGTGTACAGCTGTTGACGCCTCGTTGCAGGCTGCCAGCAGCGATGTTGGTTCGAGTACGAGTTGAGAGAAGGTCGAGTCGAGAGTTTGTCTGGCCTTCTGCGTCCCAAGAGTGATCAATGAGTGGCCCGCGTTTGAAGACACCAAGCAGGCGAGGATTTTCGTCCTGGCCGAATCTGCCAAGATCCAAGTCATCTATGATCGTTGAGTGGTGACAGGCGAATTGCATAGCAGCGGATTGTGAACCTGTCAACGTCGAATGTCAGAGCGCATGAGTGGATTTACGGAATATCCCTTTAGTTGGAATCTTTCGTAAAGCCGTCCGCGCCTGCACATTCCACGAAGCCAGGAGGCTTGCTTGCATTGCATTCCATCTCCGCAGCTGCACTTCCAGAATCTAGGTCCATCTCTTGTCCACTGCTCGACGAAAATTCCAACTGTCGGCATAGCAATCCTTTGCATGCCAACAGTACCGGAAGATGGTACCAGCAGGTGTTCCAGCAGGTTGCTGCTGAGATACGGATTGCATATTGCAGGCTGATGCGAGGATGCTGTCCGGTGCGAGACTTGAGAGAGCCAGCGAGTCGATCAAGCAATGTTCAAACTCCAGGCTCCAGCCTGCCCCAGCTCCAAGGTCCCATGTCTAAGGCCATCCACTGACCCACCATACTGGCATACGCCCGCTGTTCAGGGTATCCACGCCTCAGCTGCTGACCCGGAATTGGGTTCGAGTGCTCCGCTTGCCCAGTCTAACGGTTTCTATGCTCCACACTCCACAACGCACATACCAAAGCTGGAGGCAACAGTCTGTCCGTCACAAATGCACAAAAACACGCTTTCCGGGTATTTGAATCCTGCAGGAGGCCAGGGACTGCCCTGGGGAAGGGCGTCGCCTCAGTCTACGGATTACACGTCCAGAGAGCTGATGTGCTGCAATGGGGAGCGTGCGAGACTTTAGATAGTCGTATGCTGACGTCTGATACTGGTAACGCGCTTCTGCAACACTGAGAGAGGAAATAGGACGCAAAGGTGAATGGTGGCAATAGCTGTCCAGAGCTGGCACTAGGACGAGGAGCCAAGTGTGTTTTGTTCGCATCGCAATGTCCAGCCTGCAGCGTCAACCATAATCGATCACATCAAAGGCCAATCGTCCAGTATCCAAAACCACTATGGGACATTTGGGTGACCTATACTCAGTCTTCTTTGCAACCTGTCGTTCCCATTGACTGTTTTCCAGACGCTGGATCACCTCGTGAGATTCTCTTAGCCGGTCACCTCACATTGATTTCAATCACGGTCCGTCCATGCTGTCGTGACATCCGACGTCCTCGCGGTACGGTCTTTATTCGGTTCTCTTTAGGCGACATTCAACAGCGCGTCACCCCGGCTTGGCTAAGGAGTCTGTTTCGCACCTCGCAACGAGGTTCATGCTCGCCGAGGCAACAGGACGATCTTATCAAGAGTAACAAGCGAGCGCTGACCGTTGACGTCTCTTCGAGCGGTCTAGAGCCACTGCATTTCCGGCCCTGACTCTTTGGCGTTGCCGGGTGAGCAAAGTCCTGCTCTGGACGGCCACGGCCTTTTGCTGACTCTAAATACCGCATGCCTCGCAGCACGATGTCTCTGCGCGGTCGAGCTGAAGCGGGAGCGGCGGCGGCTGCAGCAACCACGGTTGACGCTGCCACGTCATCCGTGGTGCCCGCGGTTCTTGCCGTCATCGGTGTTGTTTCGCTCATCACTTCGATTGCCTTCGGCGCTTTCGTCTACATCCGCGTCTGTAAGCCTGAACTTGCCGCAAAGCTCCGCATGAATCGTGTGCGCGGCAAAGACGAGAGCGCGAAGAGTAAAGGCATCATGATTGGCGAGCCGCAGCTGAAATTCGCTCCGCAACATGTCGACAACGCCATCGATCTAGGCAAGACTTCCGTGGAGCAGCGCACTGCCTTATCGCGAAGACATCTCGAGAAGCACAATGGCATGTCCAATGAGCTGGCTGCTCGTGCTGCGGCCATGTGGGACATGCCATCGAGCACTTCAAACGAGACGAACTCCTCAGGCCCTGCACCAGCCACCAGCTCCGAGTCAGAGATCGGTGATGGGAGCAAGGAAGCCGATGAAATCCGCAGGCCCAAAGCAGCTAGGCTCAGCAGCGGTAAAGGTTCCATGCGCATCACATCTGCTGAGCATTCGACGGTCGCTCGAACCGAAAGGCGTGCCAATCGAGTAGCTGTACCCTCTCAGCTGCTCCGCAGCCTCGGCGAGCTGCCCTCGGTGCCGGACCTGGCAGACACGACGACTAACTCCTCCGCGTCAGAGTCCTCGCTCGACTCTGTTCCTCGCCTGGCTCCGGTTGTGGGCCATCACACACTCGATTTGGAGGAAGGGGGTTCACTGACGCCGATCCTCAACCTCAATTTCGACCTGGAGCCTGCTACCACGCGGACCACCATGCGGATCGAAGATGATCTCGACTTTGAGATCCAGCGCAGCGCCTGGCTCACCAACACGCTCAGCACGGCTTTCGATTGCGTCAAGTCGTCTCCTCCCAACAGCGGCTTCATCGCCGAAACGGACCACAATGGCCCGAGTACAATGTCCCTGGTGCCAGTCTCACGAAAGCAGAGCATCAAAGACGCGAGGCCGTCCATTGAGTCGAAGCGCTCTAACAATACCTACGCCTCTAGCCGTGCCAGGTCCGGCAGTGTCTCTACAAAGCTTACCGGCGGCGGCGACACCGTGTACCAGTCTGCATCGTCGCTCGCCTCAGCTCGATTTTCTGTCGATTCGTACGCACCTCCCATACCGTCCATCCCAAGCCACATGCACGTTGCAATCAACATGCCCGAGAAGCTTGATGGCCTTGACCGGCGAAGCAGCCAGGTGCGCAAGTCTCTCGGCAAGCCGATTGATGTCCCCGTCAAGGAAGTGGATGAGTCGGATGAGGCTTTGCCCAATCTCGCGTTCCGACCTCTCAGCCTTGGTCTCTCCCTCAGCAGCTCCTCCAACTCTTCGATTGGCGCAGCGCTTTTCAGAAATGCACGCCGAAGCTTTTGGGATAGCAACAACAACGTCGTAGAAGATCCAGAGTCTGGCATCTCGTCTGGCATCTCGTCTGGGAGCTCGTCAGGTCGTGGTGAGCTAGAAAGCTCGCGATCTCGCTACAGCACAGAGGAAGTTTCGTCGCAATCGTCTCGTACCTCGAGCCGCGTATTTGCACCTGGCGCGGACGCCCCTCCCGTCCCATCTTTGCCGAGCCATGTCAGCTCGGACCCCAAGTTAAGCTCCGGCAACTCCCAGCGGACCGCTGGGACGGCATCGCACCCCGGCGACTCTTCGGTTCCCTCAGTGATGGTCTCTGACGACAGCATGACCGTCGATGATAACTCTTACGAAACGCAGTCGACGTCATTCGACATCAGTGCGCTTCGTGAGGTGTCGCCTGTTGTGCCTTCCAAGGAGTGGAAGGCGGCTGCGACGCCGTCGAGTCCTATCGACAAGCCTTTGCCCACCATCCGGGAGCATGTGCTTGACGCTCATCGATCGGTGGCCCTAGATGCCACCAATTTCCTCGCCTCCAGCCCGCCTGCTGCAGCGATAGCAAAAGGCAAGTTTGCTTTCGTCAGTCCTTTCCACCGTGCCGTCTTCCCTGAAATTCCTGAGGAGGATACAGAACAGAGCATACGAAGCGAAGCGGAGCAACGACGCGAAAATCTGCTCAGTCAACTTGCTCCTGATCCCAGAGATCTGTCTCGTCGGCCCTCATTCGCAGACAACATCAGAGCCCGCTTTTCACGGCACAGTCCGGCGCTGCCATCAAGTCCCGGTACCGAATCGCCCAGTTGGGCCAGGGAGGTGCTGTCAAAGGAGAAAGCCTGCAACGTCGAGCGCCCTGATACCATGTCGACAATCAGCACCAGCTTTGGCGCACCAGCTACCGAGCAGTGGCGCGTTTCGACCGATGACGACGAAATGCCGATGTTCCTCCCAAAGGACCGTATACCCGGGACCAAGGACGCAATCGGACTGGGACTCAGCGGTGGCGACGAAATCAACGAACGTTCGCGCGATGATGCGGTGACGACTGCGGTCATGGGAAGAGTCCTGCAAGCGAGAGAGGCAGCAGACCGTGCCATCTCAGAGTCGCCCATCATGCAATCCGGCAAGTGGGCTACCGGACGCAAGCAACAGCAGGAGAGGTGCCAAACAGCGTCCACCGCAGCTGATGAGGACGCAGACATCGATTTCGGCGCGCTCAACACTTCCATCACCGTCGGCTCTTCAGAGTCTTCGCCTCTCGAAGAGTTCCAGCGCACCCTTTCTCACTTGCCGAGCCGGCCGTCGTCTACGGCCCCGCAGTACCCGACGCGTGAGCAAGCGCAAGCGCAACCTAGCAAGGCGCCCGTTCTGTCTCCGGACATGAATCGCAGCTCTCCCCGCTTTGGAGCGGCATCAGCGTTCTCGCCTTCACGACCGTCGCGGGCTAGCGCTTACAGCCTTGCGTCGCCACGAACTGATGCAGATACGATGAGCATCGCAAGCAGCTGTCTGACGGAGACGATGGGCGAAGGGCATGACCAGGCGATCGATCGGCGGGCCAAGCTGCTACAGAGCGTGCAGCAGAGCCTGGCGGCGCGAACGAAACGCGAAGACACCTTCGGACGCTTCATGCTACGCGACTCGACAGTGCCACGGTCGCCTTCGAGCTTTCTGCGCAACAAGCAAGACGCAACAAGCTCACCCGTGAAAAAGCCGTCAGACCTAGTGCTGCGGCCGTCGAATATTCTACCTCCACACATCCTCAGCCCGCTAACGCCACCCGAGACGCCTGCAAATCCGAGCCCGAGCCCGACGGAGTCGGTGCACACGATTAAGCCACCGCTGGCAGCTGCTTCGTCATCTTCGTCCACGGGGCAGCGATCACCGCTCGCGCAGCCGCTCAGCTCTTCCGAATCGCAGGGGAGTATGAGCAGCGCCGCGTCGGATGTAACGGAGAGCTTCCGCAGTCCCGCACAGACGGCATTGAAAGCGCCGAAGCTGCGGCCGCTCTCGCTAACGGCGAACAGCAGCATCCTGGACGACCCGTCGCTGCTGCCCTCGCCCACGTCGCGCCACCACGCCCCGGGCGCAGCATCCCCCGCTGGATCGGCGACGAGCAGCGGCGCATCGAACATCAAGTCTCGCACACGCCAGATGTACGAGGAGCGTCGACAGTCGCGCGCCGGCGGCATCCTGCCCGTGCATGCGGTCGACACCAGCCCCGGTGCTAGTTTTGCGAAGCGAGCGGCGACGTTCGCGGGTGCTGGCTTCCCGTCGCACTTTGCGGCTGCGACTGCAACAGCGGCGATTTCGGAAGGCATCGCATCGCCACAGATCGGCCAAGCGACCTGAAGCCTCTCCTTCTCCTCACTCGTCTCTTTTTTCGTTTGCGTGGGTACGGTCGGTTGACCGACTATGCGTCATGCAGGGAACTGACTTGCACCACCACTTCGTCTTCCAGGCGCGCACGATTAGCCTATTGGATACGGTACCTTTCTTGCGAGGAAGGCATTTTAGAAAGTACGGAGCGCACCGAGCGTTCGTCATCGCTCAACTAGGGCGGACCCTCAGGGGCACGAAGTGATACATGCGCATATACCTATGGTCGGATATTTGTTTCTATGTCTTTGTTGGATCTGTCTCTCTTCCCCACGTCTTGTACATCCCCCCGTCGCAAACACCTGCATACTTCTGGTCTCTGCTGTAGCATATACAACAACGCGAGGTCACAGAATCTACGATGCTTGTTTGTTCGCCCTTCTTTGCCTCACCCAAGGGTCGTCTCCACGCGGGCACACAGTATTGCTGAGACATGGCCTTGACCAGACTGTGCTCGCGATCGGCCTCCTCGACGAACCCCTGCGCTCTGCAATTGGAGTGCATAGTTCCAACGAGAGCAGCCCTGCGGATAGTACACATGTCTTGCCAAGTCACACGTCACGCGCATGCCATGTGCTTTGTTCCAGGGTGGTCAATGAGCGGCTGGCGAATGTGACGTCTCCTTCAGAATACAAGATGGCCTCTTTGTGTCAGTGCGGCAGAGCACAACTTGGTCGTGGTGCGACCGATGGATGGTCCAGCTGAAGGAAGCCTCATCAAGGTGTTCCATATGTGATGTTGTTGATGTCGCATGGACTTTCAAATTGGCCTCTGGGGGGGGGTTAGGGACAGAGAGACTGTCGAGATGCGACGAGGCGCGAGTGTTGTGCAGAGGCCGCAGGGGAGTGGAGTGCCGGCTGTTAGGGATCGCAACCGAAGAGACTGAGCCGGCTGTATCGGATCCCAACTCTGAGGATGGAAGGGAACACATCTCGTGTTAAACAGCCTGAATGAGTGCTGCACATCGCGCTGCGGTCTCCAGCTCTGGGACAGTCTGGCCGAGCTGTCAGTGGCGAAGGACTGGAGCAGAGGGCGCAGCAGATTGCCAACTAGTTGAGGAAGCATTGGCGCATTGTGGCTCTCCGCCCCTGCGCGCAAGAGGAGAGGCCATTCCGCTCCTCACACAAAACGCGAGGGGGTGGGGGCAAGTGGGGGGGAGGGTATGGAAGGAGAAGAACGAACACCCACCGGCTTTCTCTGTTTTTAGCGCGATAAGTTCAGGAGGCACACCGCGCCAGACTGTCCGAATAGCCTGATCGGCTGGGGACGCCGGATCAATCAGTCGTCCTCGTGATTCCGCCAGAAGGTTGCACGCACACCTACGATGGGGCAGTTGTCGTCGGACAGATCATCGGCCAAGACTCGAGAGCTCCCAATCTCATCCATCGAGTGCTTCTTCTGGAGCTCGAGCTGCCAGCACACCGGCGCTCGCTCGGAAGATGAATGCATGGGACCACAGCCACTGAGTTTCATACTGGACAATTCCGTCGGGGTCATTCCACATACGTACATGGCGCATTGCAGCACTTTTATTTTCGCTGCGCTTCAGTCTCCATAGTGCCCTTTTGCACTCCAGTGCCTAACGGCGCTAACACATGCACAATCGCCTCATCGGGGCTCAACGATGCCGGTTCTTCTTTGCATTTCCCTCGGGAAAGGTTGCTGCTGTGTGTGGGGTGGGGTGCACATGGGTAGGCACTATTGAAGTAGCACATAGACAAGCGACTCCGTGCAGGAGAGCAGAGGAGAGGGTAGGGGACGCCATGTGCCTGTGCCTAAATAATAACCAACACCACCATCATCATCGCCATGCCAGCTTGGCGTTCGTCTGACTCTCGCCCAGTAGCCTCCAGCAGCTAGTCAAAGTAGCAGCAGCAGCAACCGATTTGTGTGATGAAGAAGCGATTCGTCGCGGGTCTCTAGTCTGCGCTGGCTGGGTGACGTGGTAAAAACACCGACAAGAATAGATGAATGAGAGAGACTGAATGCGGCGCATCACCCGACTCTCTCTTTTCCTGCAGTCCCTACACATGCATCATAAATTGACACACACAACCCCCTCTCTCTAGAACCACAGATGCATATATAGCCCGCGCCCCCGCCGTTGGCGACCTCGCCGAATCCTACGTCACCCCTTCCCCTGTTGTTCCCCTCCCGCGCCACCTTCGTGTGCTTTCCTACCCTGATCCCCTCCCTTGGGCTGCCCTCGGCACACCGCCGGTGGCAACGAGAAGAAGTCGGATACGGACGTGTACGCGTGCCACTGCCCATCTACCGCTGCACGCGTCTTCAACGTACCCCAGGCACTCGCCCTCATTCCTGCCACAGAACGGACGACAGCGTCAAAAGCGACAGTCCCGCCCCTCGCAACCATGGGCAAGGAACTCGCAGAGAAGCCGGCCTTCACTGGCCGCAAATACATGGGCTTCTCCGGGACCAAGCTGTCCCGAATGATCGGTCTCGCCGCCGGTGCTGGTTTCCTGCTGTTCGGTAAGTTGCGCATGCGTACGCATAGAGACGCCACATCAGGCGCATTGTCTCGCTCCGCCTCTGCCTGGGTGCGAATCGACGAGACGACGTGCGTTGACCGTGACCTCTTTCTGAATCAATTCGGTTCCGCAGGATATGATCAAGGTGTTATGGGCAGTTTGCTCACGCTGCCAAGCTTCACGAAGCAATTCCCGGAGATTGACACTGTCGGCTTGGGCGGGGCATCCCATGAGTCAGTGCTCCAAGGTGTCGTCATCGGTATCTATGAAATCGGTTGTCTGATTGTGAGTTGACAAAGGAGACGCTGTGGAGCTCTGGAAAAGGACCCCTTTTGACGCTTTTCGACGCACACCATTGTCACATCTGCATTTTGCCAGGGAGCTCTCTCGTGTCTCGTCATCGGAGATGTCCTCGGTCGTAGAAAGGTCATTCTTATCGGTACCATCTGGATGGTGGCTGGCGCTATTCTCCAGGCCACTTCGTTCAAGATATCTCAGCTCGCCATCGCACGTGTCGTCACTGGTATCGGTAACGGCATGAACACTGCGACAATCCCGACGTGGCAGTCCGAGTGCTCGCCGTCGCATTTGCGTGGCAAGCTGATCATGATCGAGGGCGCACTCATCACGGGGGGTATCATGATCTCCTACTGGATCGATTTTGCTTTCTTCTGGGTCGACAAGAACGGTCTACCGCACGCGGACGCCGCGTGGCGCGTGCCCATCGCGCTCCAGATCCTGCTCTGCTTCCCCACCGCCATCCTGACGATCAGTCTGCCCGAGTCGCCGCGCTGGCTCATGCTGAAAGGCCGCGAGGACGAGGCGCGCGAGGTCATGTCGTCGCTCGATGAGCTACCACTCGACGACCCAGAGCTCAATGTCAAGGTCAAGGAGATCAAGGACTCGCTCGCCGAAGTGACAAACGTTCGCCTCTCCGATTTGTTCACCAACGGAAAAGGTCGCAACTTCCACCGCATGATGCTTGGCTTCACTTCGCAGATGTTCCAGCAGATCTCGGGTATCAACTTGATTACTTATGTGAGTTCGCGAGAGTCTGCTGGAGCTTTGAAAGCAATCGCGTGTCCGCTTTGGAAAAAGGGAGCGGAGACAAAAATTGGAGGCAGCGGAAGCTAACGAACAGCCTCCCTCCTTCCACTCCGGTGCATGCACGTGCAGTACGCCGGCACGATTTACCAAAATAACATTGGCTTGTCAGACATTGTCTCTCGTATCGTCGCCGCCGCAAACGGCACCGAGTACTTTGCCGCGTCATGGATCGCAGTCTGGCTCGTCGAGCGCACTGGCCGTCGTCCGCTGATGCTGGTCGGCGCCATGGGTCAGTGCTTATCCATGGTAGTGCTTGCCGTGACGAACGCGCCGAGTATCACGCGCCCCGTACACAAGCTCGGCCCGAACGGCCAGCCAATGTACAACAGGGACGGCTCCAAAGTCATGGGCGGCACCAATGACGCCGCTGCCATCATTGCAGCCGTGATGCTCTTCTCGTTCAACACTTGGTTCGCCATTGGCTGGCTCGGTATGACCTGGCTCACACCCGCCGAGATGACGCCGCTGCCAGTCCGTGCGGCCTGCAACGGCATCTCGACCGCCTCCAACTGGATCTTCAACTTCCTCATCGTCTTGATCACCCCGATCTCGTTCGCTAACATTGGGGTGCGTCTCTCCCTACTCCCTTCTAAAAATTACCCAAGCTGGAATACGTGCTGACAGACCTTCTGCGTGCTTGGACCCATCTCCAGTACAAGACCTACGTCATCTTTGCAGTCATCAACCTCGTCATCTTTGTCGCGACGTACTTCATCTTCCCCGAGACCGCCGGGCGCTCGCTCGAGGAGATGGACGAGATCTTCGCGCGCGCATCCAAGACAAACCCGTTTGACGTCGTCTTGATCGAGCGCAGGACACCGCGCCGCTACGACAAACACGGCAAGCCGATCGCCCTGCTCGACGATGTCGAGGACAACGCCATGCACGCCAGAGCCGGCGTTACCGAGGAGAGGAAGGCCAAGCAGGGCAGCGTGTCCGAGCACTCGAGCAACAATGTCTGAGAAGACGGAAAACGCGCCGTAAATGCTGAAGGCAACTTGTCACTGCACTGGTCTATGTTACCCGCAATTCTAGAAGACAGATCTCACACTAGACCTTGCAGCGCTCAGTGTCTCTTCGATCTCTCTCCAAAGCTCACAAGTCTCACAAGGCCGATCTATATCGTCTCGCTCCTCTCCAATCTACTCGCGTGCATACCTGACACACTCTTCAGGAAAAACCATAAACGACACATTCTTTTACAAAAGAATCATTTTTGCCTCTCGGCAACGATGAGAGGCCTCTCTTCCGTGCTGCAGCATGGTTGTTGCCGCGCGAGCGCAGAATGCAGGCAGACTCAGCGACATCCTAGAAGCTTGCCAGAGCCATCTCGACATGCTCGCTCCCGATTTTATCCTTGTACTAATTCATAATCGAATCGATCTCACCTGCGCTTTGCGAAAGGAAATCGTCCTGAAGCAAACGGCCAGCATGGCGCCTTTGCGACTGCTTACTGTTGAAAGTCTGTTTTTCACCCAGCAACTTGCTTCATGCAATGCGTTATCGGCAATGGGGGGCTGCTATATTTCCACAGATATTGAGAGGCACATATGCTACAGATACGGCGGCGAATCACAGGGCCTCGCCATCGACTTCATCGTCCTCGTCTGCCCCTGCAGACAACAGCGCGGACACAGAGGCCTGTTCTCTCCCCTCGTCGACTTTAGCATCGGCAGCCTCGCTCGAGCTTGCGCCAGAAGCAGCAGCAACAACTCCCGATCCGCCCCCCTCCAGCAGCTGTCGCAGCTGCTCGAGCAGATTTGGCGTGAAGATGAGCCATACCTCCCATGTATCCAGCACCGCGCTGACCTGCATCTTGAATCCTTCCTGCTTCATGCGCCCAGGGAAGGAACGTGCGACATCGCCTAGGTGCGCAAAGACGAGCGGGAGCTGCTGCTCAAATGCTTGCCGATACTTCCACGCGTTCGGCAACGGTACCGCGCCGTTGTGCAGAATGTCGGAGAGCACGTAGAGGCGCGCAAGTTTGCGTGGTACCGGCGTGGAAGGGATCAGCAACGATTCGATCAAGAGCTCCGCGATCTGCTCAGTCGACGAAGCCGGTGTGGGTGGGTTGTCAGTAAGTGTTCATTTGAGCCGAAGCAAATACTTCCCAACACTGGTCCCACCTCACACTCACTGCAGAAGAGGCATGTGCATGCTCAAGCGCGAAGCGCATCGCCCTCGCTATCCGCTCGCGTCTTGGCGTGATGCCTCGCAGCATAGCTTCAAAGCGTCGCCTCGCCGCCCTGCCAATCACGTCCCCTCTGCGTGACTTCCGCAGGTATTCAGCTTCTTCGGCTTCCTCTGAATCGCTACTATACAGCTCGTTCAGGCCCTGCGAGTATGTAAGCACGTCAGAATCCGTGGACAAATTCGCTGCGCGTTTGAACGCACTTGGTCTTTGAATGGGTCGGGTGGCAGCTCCGGTTCGTATCGATCATCCACAAGCATGCGAAAGTATTGGTGTTCGAGGAGCTAAAGACACCGCTCGTGATCAGCAAGACTCTCGGTGACTAATGATGTTCAGAAACCAATTCTTCACACCTTTTGATTGCGAAGGAAATCGAATCGAGGGTTGTCCTTCTCCTTCTCGTAGATCATCTGTTCGAACTTGTGACCAAGTTGCAAGACCCTCTCCGCAACGGCGGAGATGAATCTGGCCTGCTCAGACTCGGGGTCGATACGCTTGCGAACTTCCGCCCGAGGTGACGTGGAGCGGCCTCTTGGACGTGAGGAGCGATTCCTGCGAGGCTCGGCTGACCGTGACCTTGACCGTGTGAAGCGAGGATCTGGCGAGCAGGAGCGTGAGCGCTTTCGTCCTCTTCTTCCGCTGCGTCCGCTTAGAGGCAATGCTAACGCGGATAAGGACGCGTGATCAGTTGCCAATCCCATGAACCCTGTGGCCATGACCTCAAGATTAACTCACTATAGCTGGCTCGGGTCGGCAATGGCATCGCCTTACCCCATCCCGTCTTGATGAAGGCCCCACCCCATGTGATCCCGTCTGTTTCTTTCAGCGCGTACTCGGCATCTTCTCGCTGCATGTATGCGACGAAGCCCGTCAACCCGGCCAAACGATCTTTGCGCAAGGAGGTGATACCAGCCCCTGCACCGCCGCCGAGTGCCTCATCACCTCGTGGCCACATGATCTTCACCGTGGCGACATCTCCCCACTGCGCAAAGAACTCGCCAAGCGAGCGCTCTGTCACGTTTGCCGGCAGGTTGAGCACGCATACGTTCGTGGTCAATGGGTCAGATTTGACATCCCGAGAGCCGATTCGCTGTCCTTCCATGGCTAACACGGAAGATATCGATTTTCCCTCGGGCACACGGCCTCTCAGGCGCTGTTCTCGCTCTCCTTGCTCGCGCTTCAATTGGCTCGCAAAGTCGTCCATCGCTCGGCGCCTTTTGAATGGCTGTCCGTCTTGAGGCTTGACAGGAGCAGCTTCTTCGTCTTCGTCGGCGCCGAAAGCATTCGATGCAGACAAATTGGCACTTGTAGCGGGTACCCGCATTGCCCTTGGAGCTGAAGGAACTTGGGAGACCGGGCGGGACGGCATGTACGAGGAGCCTCCGGACCCGATGAACGCATGCGTGCTCCTGCTTCGGTTCACTTTGGGTTCAGACCCTTCCATGGCTTCCACAAAGTCTTTGTACGCAGCAGCTGCCTCCGCTTCCTCTGTCTTTCGCTTCCTCTCTGCCTCCTCTTTCTCCTTTTGGAATTTGCTCTTCCGAGCCATGCCTGTCGAGAATGCAGCCTTCTTCTCCACTTCCTTTTTCTTGGCCTCCTCTGGGTCCTCCTTGGTTGCTTCCAAGAAGGCGGCTAGCATGGGATCAGGAGAAGGTGACCTGGAGTCGCTCGGGCTGCGGTTGCGTCGCCGCAACAGCTCCGGTCTATCGCTTGATCGATGGCTGGGACTCGCGCGTGCTCCATGGTAAGAACTTGGCTCATAGCGACTGTCATCCCCTCGACGGTAACCTGAACCCTCGTCTCGTGCACGGGAGTCGTGCAGGTCGTCATAGCGAGCCGGCAGCGGCCGAACTGGAGGATAACCAGGTCTGGCTGCCCCTCTGTGCTGACCCAAGTCATCTCCTGCGTCGTTGTCGTCAAAGTCGAATGCGCGCGGCCGCGGCGGTGGAGCCCCACGGTAGTTCATATTGGTCGAGCAAGCGGCGTCACCGCCGAGTAGCGGCCTCCACTCGCAAGCTGCGTTGGGCTGGGCGATGAGCGAAATAACCTGGCTTTCCCCTACAAGCCAGTGACATTCAAAGGCAAGCACGATATACGACAGGTTGGAGAGGATGGGCATGCACCAGACAGCGGCGACGCGATGCTCTCACTCTTGCCGACATGCGCACAAGACTACAACTAAAAGTCAAAATCTCTGTAATGCCATGATGATGACGATGGGTCCGCTGTAAAATAGGGTTCAACCCTACTCTGTGCATGAATAGTGCGGGTGCAACACAGAGTATGAAGCTTTGGCCACTGTTAACTTCAAGATGACTTGTCGCGTCGCACTGACCAACTCGGCATTCGGCACCCAGCATTCTCATTCCAAGGTATCTAGTACATTCGATAACTCCGCCATCGTCATGCGCAGACACTGAGCTGTATCGATCAAGCTCACACCTAGCATCAAAGTGGCCACTCTTGCTCGGCAGTCTCTGTAGGCGGCGGTCAAATAGACAGGCGCTGGCGCCTTGGAACAAGGGTAGAAAGAAAGCTGGCAGCGAAAAGTAGAACAATGCGCAATAGCACCACCACTGCCACTGCTGCTGCCCCTTCTTCACTGTCACCTTCGTTAACCAAGGCAGCTATTGCTGCTAGCACTGCGATGCCGACTCCATCGTCAGCAAAGTCGGCTGGTATATCAGCAGCCGCGCATAATGTCGTTAGCGGATTTGACGTTGCACAAGCAAATGCGTGGCTAGAGCAACGGTGGCAGGCTGCTCAAAAGACAGCAGGTGTGTCGCGTGTCCATGCCTTATGGCATGCCCTTCCTAAGCAGGCCGGGGAGAGAGAGATGGTCTGTGCAGACTTAGGACTGACGATAGAAACCATCTTACTCCTCTTCGTTTCGCCCGTATTTCAACTGCGCCCATTAATTTCAATATTGGCGAGCAGTCACTCATCAATCGAAAGCTCCAAGTGGCGGTCCAGGGAGTGGAACATCATGGACATCTGGAAAGAGTGTGTTTCCGGGTCTAGGCGTGTCTTCCAGCGTAGGGTCGACGTTCGCAAAGCCCCGCTGACCTTTCCTCCCTCTCACTACCATCTCTGCGCAAAGTGTCCTCCAATGACACATTTGTGAACAAGCTCTGGCGAGCGGTAGAAGTATCCCAGCCACGACAACGACCATCATGACCACTATATTCATCACCACTTGTGGACATGACACCTTAAACAGGAAGCGTGCATCCCAGAATTCCCTACCGTCTTTCTCTGTTACATGCATCACCATCTTACCGAAAGCATTTCCATGCCGCGCAAGCAATCGACACAACCTCCCGTTTCAGCTTAAGTAGCCTTCAAAGTGTATCATAAGGGCATGAGCACCCATCAATCCACACTCCACATGGCATTACTTCACGCACCTTTTTCTTGAGAAGAGAATGTCCATTGATTCTTTTGGTGTCTACACGAGCTCTCGATATGACGGCTGTGCGGACAGACGTGGGGCATATCTAGAGGGTCAAGCCTTCTTCCCCTCGTCTTCTTCGTCGTCTTCTCGACCATCCATGAGTCCCTCGTGCTCGGCTGCAGTCCCACGAGGCCGCATCGACGCCGTACGTGGCGTTGGCCCATCGTCTTCGCCTATTGAGAACATCACCTCGCTATCTGCTGGCGGTCTGTAACCTTGCCCTTGCTGCCGTGACAGCGCCTGTGAGTGCCCCTGCTGCAGTTGCTCTTGCTCCTGCTGCCGCTGCTGCTCTTCGCTCCTCGCGAGTGCGCTCCTCTTCCTCCCTTGCTCTAGGTCCACATCTTCTTCGTCGGCCGGATCGCGCTGCGCAAACGTGTCGATCTCAAAGTCATCTACCTCGGCGTCTTCATCCGTGGCAATCTCGTCTGACATAGACAAACGCAGGTTCTGACCCGTCGGCCGCCAGATCCATGCGATCGAGGCAAAGACGAAAAAGTAGAGCAAGCCGAGCCAACCGTCCAACAGAAACCATCGATAAGGCCAAGAGCGCGGGGCGAAGCTGTCAGAGCCGCTTTGGGAGAATGCAAAAGAGGAAACGACGAAAAAGACGAACTGCGATGCAGACGTGTTGCTGTAGTGAGCTTGTAATCTTCCAAGAATTCTCCTCGCTCATCACCTACGATTAGAATTACGGCGCCAAGCAGGATTCGATAAAGCTTCTGGAACATGTTCCGCTTGAATGCTTAAGAAAGGGGGAGCAAAGAACGGGCCATCTGTTACAACGCCAGCAGCCCAAGATGTCCACCGAACTGACCGCATGTACTCACTCTGCTTGCGAGCCGTCAGGCGCTGAATTGTACCATTGAGGCTGTGTAGCGTCCACGACATGAAGGCGGTGAGGGTGAAAGAAAGAGGGAAGATGAAGAAGAAGACCCAGCCGCCGCCTTCTTCGATGAGCAAAAGCGCGATGCCGACAGAGTACAACACACCAAAGACGAAGTGCACGGCAGTCAGGATGCGGACCCGTGTCATGATTGGACCAATCGTTGGCCGCACAACACCATAGCCCATCCTAAAGGAAGGGATGCAGGCTTTAGTGTTACGAAGAACTTGACACTTAAGGCTCTGGCGAGCGCTTACTCACGAGACGATAAGCAGCAAAAAGAAACTGATGCTGTTCCGTGCGGCATCCAAGACGCTCGAGAGGACAAGCAGGAATCTAGTGACACTCGTGACACTCTTGTCGCCCGTGAGGGAAGACATATGCCAGTAGTCGACGCTGTGACTGTTCAAGTAGGCCTGATACGCCCACTGCACGCCCATCTCGACGATCAAGAATGCGATGGTGCCAGAAATGAAGTGCTGCACCATTAGAAGCTCTTGCCTGTGCTTGACACAGAGGAAGAACCACACGCCGCCGAGGATGACGTAAACGGACGTCAGGGACAAGTAGAAGTTGAGCCTTGGCCATTCGGATGCCCTCAGACTGCCCTTGAATATGTTGTTGAACTTGACGACGCCCTTGAAAGTGGAATGCGCCGACCCATCCGTCGCCATGGGCACCGAAGCTGTGACGAATGTAACAGGAAACGAGAAAATCTTAGCTGTGCACTTGGGTCATCCAATACGCGCGCCGGGGCTCACTCGCACCGACGCAAAAGTAGCCTTTCTGTTTCACCGGATAGTTCTGCACCAGAGACGGTAGTGAAAGCGAGGACAAAATGCGTCAGCTAGAATGTGACCGCCGCGCTGTAGCTGCCCGGTGGCCTACACACAATTGTCTTCGGAAATGGGCCATCTTGCGGAAAGCGCAGCGTCTGTTGTTGTATTGAAGTGGCATTTGGCTTGGTGATCCAGGAACCAAGGTCAGTTTTGTTGCAGAGCTTTTCTTGTACTGCTTTAGTTGTGCAGATGTATACCATTTGCTGTGCGGAGGATGTACGCATCGTGGTTAAGGGGGAAAGCGTAAGCCCAGCACAACGAGGTATCTCTGCCAAATTCTGCAATTGATCGCTCACCTTGATTCCATATTGACCCTGCTCCGGCGAGACAATGCCCAGATTTGGGAAGTCAGCCCACTCATAGAAGAGCGTCGCCACAGCCCCGGAACCTTCATTGAAAGTCACTGAGTGCGTAAGGAAGAAGTATTTAAGTGCGTCAGAGTGATTTCAAAGCCAGCAAAAATGTAGCAAGCAATGACGCCAATGCCTCAGCATCATCTACAGATGTGGGTTCGCCATCTAGATGTACCGCAACAAGTCACCCCCCCCCCCCTTGATCTCATATGCGAGACACATGCAGCGGGGGGTGGGGGTGAGCAGACAGAAGCTCCACTTGCTCCAGGGACCGACTCCAATGTGTCCCTACATCTTTTTTGTATGACTCACAGTCGATGGAAGTATTTTTGCCAGCCCACATTCCACTGCATGTCTGTTTAAGATTGTCCGCTTCGGAAATGAGCACCTCGAATGCGGCGCTTGCGCCGGCCAGCGCGCACGTTGCCAGGCCCAGTCGCCACCAGCCGAATCTAAGCGGCCGCATGTTGCACTCCTCCGCCAACCCTTTGCGCTTGATAGTTTGCGACTCGTCTCAAAGGCTAGCTAGGCTGAGCTTCGCTCTAGCTCACCTGAGGTGAAGCAAGTGTGTAGGTCGCGAAGTTGCACGAGTGCGCAAGCTGGAGATGTGTACCTGTTGTGCTTAGCCCAAGATGAGGGAGGTCGCGATAGGTGCACATGTTTCGGAGGCCATAGCAGATCCAAGCGGCTGTACTTCAGACGTGCTGGAGCGTTGGAGGGAACTGATCACGTGACAGGAATGCAGGGTGGGGGCGTGGGGTGCTCTGGGTGATGGTGGAGTATGGTGCTGAGA
>NW_013546857.1:0-25674 GCF_000711695.1 Tilletiaria anomala UBC 951 | reverse complement strand
TGTTTTGAGGGGGGAAACTACTGAACCGCCATACCCTCCCTACCGCTACCACAGCTGATCCGGACCGCAAGGACCGCACTGGACCAAGCCGGATTCGGGCATCTGCCGCTGATCGCAGGAGCAGGCGGCCACTCAGTGCAGCTAGCCATCCAGTCCGTGCACGCGGCGCACGCAGCCGGCGCGTCGCATGTGCTCGTCCTCCCATCCTCTTACTACCCCGCGCAGATCGGCCGGCCCGGCGCGCGCGAGTTCTACACACAACTGGCAGACTCGTCCCCCGTTCCCATATTAATCTACTCGTACCCCGGCGTCAGCGCCGGCATCGACCTCGATAGCGAGCTCGTCGCTGACCTGGCGCACCACCCCAACATCCGCGGTGTCAAGCACACCGACCACAATATCGGCAAGATGGCGCGCCACTGCGCCCTACCCTCTGCCGCCGATGCCGATGCCGCCAGCTTCTTCGTCCTCGGCGGCGCGTCCGACTACTACATCGGCGCGCTCGCCGTCGGCGCTCACGGCACCATCACCGGTATGGGCAACATTGCACCGCGAGCCGTCGTTCGCCTGCAACAGCTCTGGGACCAGGGCAAGTACGAAGAAGCCAGGAGTCTGCAGGGCCTCGTAAGCGTCGCAGAGTGGGAGCTCGGCAAGGGAGGGGTACCCATGCACAAGGTCAGCATGACACCCCTGCTTGATCAATCGATTATGTAGCCGTGCGCACGCTTTACTGATGATCCCTGCTGCCCTCTTTCTTTCTTGCTCTTTTCCTTCGCAGGCACTCGTTGTTGCTACGCGCGGATACGGCGGCGCACCAAGGCGCCCGCTACAGCCCAGCGCGAAGGCTGCCGTCGCACAGGCTGAGCGGGGCTTCGCCGCACTGATGCAGCTCGAAAGGAAGCTTGAGAGGGAAGCGTAAATCGATGGGGTAAAGGGGAAAGCACACGTACAAGGCTCCCTCCATGTACACATGTATCCATAGATCATGTTCTGCAGACCTTTGTTACATTTACGCCACACCTGAACGACGGCCCTCTAGTCAGCCAGGAGGTAAGTGCTGCAGGGAGCCGTCCCAGAAGGCGCTGCTACTTGCGTCCATGCCAAAAAGGAGCTGCAACGGATCGTCTGCATCCCACCATCGCGCAAAGTCGCCCCAATCGGCTCCAGAGCCAGGCGTGCTTAACGAGTCTGCCGTGCTATTCGTTTTATGGTGCTGGTTCTGATGCTGCTGCTGTTGCATCTCCCCTCCGGCTCCTGATGCTGTCCCGTAGGGAGCGCCATAATGCGCTGCGTGGCTCATCGGCTGCAGCGGTGACGTCTGAATCGGGTCGTAGAATGTCGCCCTGGAGCTCTCAGCAGCGGAACGTACATTGTTCTGACGGTGCGGATCGGAAATAGTCCGGGAAGACTCGTCAGCGCGCGACAGCGCTTGCCAGGAAGTGAGCGTGCGTGGGTGGTCCGGAATGTCCACCAGCGGTGTCGACAGCTGGTAAGGTGTATTCCGAAAGAGCGACGACCGCTTGGCGCGCTCGCGGATCCTGCCCGCGAGGAACTTTGGCAAATTGGTCTCGATGCCTCCGAAGTACGACAGAATGCGCAGTGAGTCATCGACGAGCCAACGCGCTTTGTCGGCGATCTGCTGCGTGTTCGTGGGCGACAGATCCCGTTGGGTCTCGAGCACACTGACCGACGCGACGATCGCTTGCGCAAGCGCTGTGATGAGATAGTCCGGCACGCATACCAGCGGCCGGTCTCCCGCATGGATCTCGACCATGGCCGTCGCCGCAGCGATGCACGCTTCTCGGCACTCAGCCTGTAAATCTTCTTGCGTGTGTGTGGAGAGCACGCGATGACCTCCCCCTCCTCCCCATCCTCCTCCTTCACTTCCTTTTCCTTCCCCTGCCACTGCTGCTACATCCGAATTGGCCGCCGTCGCCGTTCCGTGCCCTGCAGCCGCACACATGCGCAGCACAAACGTCGCCAGGCACAGCTTAACGTGCAGGCGATACAGGATCGATGCGCGGCGCTGGTTAGTCGTTCCGAGCCTGGGTTTGTCCCAGCGCGCCTCGCATGCGGAGAGCATCGAGTCAAGGCGCCTATAGCGGTGCGCGACGCTCGGTAGATCGGCAGATTGGTGCGCGCTGCAGCTCACCTGCGCCACCCAGTCCATCAGCTGCCGGCTAACATGCGCCAGCTCGACCTGCGAGGCGATGAATGTCTCTTGCCCCAAGTTCTGGTCTCCGCGAGTGAACGCTGCGCCAAGCATCTCCAGCACGGACAGGCAGCCTTCCAGATTCTCCCGAGGAGAGGCCGGTCGCCCAAAGCCGAGCGAGGGGCTGCATCACGAGTCTTGTCAGCCTCATGTTTGGCAAAAGCAAAGAGAACCTTCTTACTCACAACGCGTCTGAGGAGCACAAAGCCAGCCAAGTCCGACGCGCGGAAGACGGCGAGAATCTTTCCGTGTTTCGTGGGACAAGGATTGTTCGATCGATCTGCAGCCTCTTGGCGAGGCGGAATGCATGGCCGGACAGGATCCACGCGTCTGAGCCCTTGCCGACGAGGCGGAGGCTGAATGCGTGCAAAAAGATAACAGCCTGCACATCGCCCAGACGGAACTTGGACTGCGCCAGCGTCTGACCCAGGAGCGTCTCTGCTGTCTGAAAGAGGCGCTCGACGACATTGTTTGTGCTTCCGTTTGCGTCAAAGGCCTCTTGCTGCGCGTCACCATACCGCGCCGCGATGGCGAGGATGCTGCAAAGGAGGAACAGATCCGTCTGGCGCATCTCTTCCATTGTTGGCATTTCCTCGACATCCAGGATGGGCAAATACGGATGACACCTCAGCACGAAGCTGTTGACGCGGCGACAGGCGTCAGTCTCTGCAAGCAGACAAGCACGGCCAAGGCACAAATCCATGCTCACTAGTCGATCAGGTAGCGAGCATGTATTTCAGTGATGATGCCATTCTTGATTGGGTCATGTAATGACGCGCGCGAGATAGCTGATGACCTCCTGTGCTCCAGCGCGCCGTGCCCTCCAGCAGCAGGGCGGTCATTGCCTCTTTGACCTTGGCCTTCGTCCGTCTCGCTTCCCGCCGGCGAGTTTTGCCGCGTAGCTGCGATCTCGTTGAAGGGCGCTGGAAACTGGGCCGGCGTCAGCCCTGCTGCAGAGCGTGGGGACGGCATGGCGTGAGATGCCGGCAGCTGTCGGCGGTGGTGGTGGTGCTGCTGAAGCTGGATCACAGGACCAGGATCACTGCCGCTGCTATCTCCGATGCTTCCCATTATCCGTTCGAGGCGTGCAATACGCTCGAGAGCAGATTCCATGGTTCCTTGCAGAGAGTCGAGAGTATCTACAGCAGCGGATCCAGACGCGAACGCGCTCGGGGGCGACGCATTGTCCCTGGGTTCATAACAGGGCACCTTCAGGCGCTGACAGCGTGCACATGGGAATTTCCCCTGGTGTGCGCAAAAGAAAGGACAATAGAAGTCAGGCCTCACGTGCTCGGCGTAAACGGGTGTGTGGTACACAAAACATATCGCCCAATCACTCACATCGCACTTAAGCTTTTGATTCCGGCACCGAGCACATGCCTTGGAAACTCGCAGGAGCTTCCTGGGAGGCTCCTGGTCGCTCTCGTCGAATCCAGCCTGAGGCTTCATAACGATGGCACCATCTGTGATAAACTGCAATGGAGAGCAATGACAGGACGGAGTGCCACCGCGAACGGAGAAGGGGGGCTCCTGGGCTAACAAGGGAATGAGGCACAAATCCTTGATGAGGGTATACCTTACGCCAGGCCCGAGTCCATAAGTTGTCTATCCTTCGCTGGACTGTCGATGTTCCAAAGAATGCACTCTGTTCTCCACTGGCCGGATTCCATCGAGTCTCCAACCGTGCTCTACGATGTCTTGATGGTGGGCAGACCATACACCCCACCAGCCTGCGAAAGAATGCATGAGCTGTGCAACAAAGACGCCCTGCATGGATATGGAGTGACCTTGCCCCGCACTTTCCTACTTGACCGGCATGGCACCACTTTTGCTCTACCCGGCGCATCCTTGCGTTTTTGGGTTGCGAACGCGGGGAAATCGAATAAGGCAACCCTAATAAGCTAAGTATTGGCAGACAAGGGTGCATGCAGGGCCAAGAGTAGGGTTGTGCCTTCCACAGCCACACTTCAGGTTAATCATAGCTGCTTCTCTGCTCTTTCGCACCCATGCTTTTGATTCCCTTTCCGTGCGCTGTACGCATCCTCAACGCAGCGAACTTGCATAGGCTTTGGCGAGCACCGACGGTCCACAAGACACACGACAAGGCGCCCATTCCCTCAACCCGTTCACGGGAAGCAGATCACGCGGCAAAGCGCCGTTCCTGTGCTATATCCCCCTGCGGCTCCACCATGGTTTACATCAAGAAATGGGCCGAATTCCAGGCCCAGTCCATCGCGCTGTACGAGGCCTCGCCGGCGCGGGTTAGTATTGTCTCACTACAGCAGTCATTCATTTCTTTGGATTGCTAACATATCTGCCGGGAACCATGCTCGTGCCTTTTGGATTTCGAGAATAGACTCGATATGTGATTCGGGTTCGCCCATCTGACGAGTGGCTCGTCCTGAAAGTGACCGATGACGTTAAGGTGCGAACCACTCCCTCCTGCTTCCCTCGTTCAAAAACACTGGAAGCTCCGCATACTTACCCTCCTCCGCATCTTACATCATACAAATCCCCCCCCCCACCTCTTTCGGATCATCCGCCTTCCCCACCTCCGCTTACTCTCCCAGACGCTCAAATTCAAAACACGCTCCTCGATCATCCTCAATCGCTTCGAAATTTTCAACCGCGACATGATGGCCGCCATCGTCGGCGCCGAGCTTCCCTCGCGAATCGCTGCGCAAAAGCAGAAGGAGCAGGAACTGGCTGCTGCGGCAGAGGAGGCAGCAAAAAGGGCAGTGACAGCTGCGGGGGCGGCAACGGTAGCGGTAAAAGAGGCCTCCGGCCAAGCAGCAGCTGGGTCAGGAGGACAGGGTGCAAATACAGGAGGTGGAGCAGGGGGCGGCGGAGGCGGAGGCGGGAAGAAGAAGAAGAAGAAGGGGAAAAAGTGAGAGAGTATGAGCAGGACTGGGTTCCTACTCTGTATGGCACGAGTTCGAAGGTAAATGCATCAAGACATCCAATAAAAGCATGGCTCGTGGCTCTTCGCCCGCAAATTTCCGAGCGAGCGCTCTTACTGAAGAACGATGTACTTTGACGAGTACCTCCTGCTTTGGTGGGGGGATCGCTTCTGCCTCGGTTTTCTCGTTGTCGAGAAACTGGCCGGTATTAGATGCTTCGGCCTCAGCCGACACAGCTTCAATAAGGAGACCAATACCCTCATTGCCACTGGCTTTGGCTGGATTGATCTGGAGAACGGCGCCGGCCGCATAGCGACTACAGCCAGAGTACACCACGTACAGCCTGAGCAGCTACAAATGATGAAGTACCGCATCGCTGAGCCGGCAGGTGCTTCAGTTCGTCGAAGGCCCCTGTCAGCTCGTCAAACTGCGGTACCGCTGCCTTCTCGCCGTACAGCTGTCAGAAGCGCAGCTGCAGCCCTTCACAGAACGCCATTCGGAAACGATATATGGTGTGCTTGGCAATATAGAAATACAGTTTTGTGTGCTCGCTCGCTCGCGTTGCGCTGCGGGACCCCGGGGGAGAGGTCGCGTGCGATCACCATCAGTCTCGTGGGTTCTCCATGATGTCAAGCGCCTGTTGAAGCGTCTGGATCTTGTCCGTGAGAACTTTGAGCGAGGAGAGCAATAGGCGCTCGGGCGGGATGATCCCTGTGCTTTCAATGTCGACTGGAAGGGATGAGGGTTGCCTGTTAGCAAGAGATGCAGCGCGACTCCAGCGTTGCACGTGGCTCTCACTCACACAAAAAGTAATCCCGGATACGTCCAAGTTGGATTTTGTCCTTGAACTGTTCATGCCGCAGCACCTCCCGCGAGACAGTGTCTTTCCTCGGGTCCTGAACATACACCTCCATCTCGCCCTTTGCACCGCCCTTTTTCGGGCGCCTACCAATGACGCCAGGCGGGAAGCACCGGATGAAGTCCGCTTGCGCTTGCTCGCCCTCGATCGGCGCGAGGATGTCTATATGAGGTAGCAGGCGATACGATGCCGTCGCTACGGGGCTGAACTTTGCGTGGTCCTTGCCGATGCCCTTCTCGCAGTGCACCTCCGCCTCTACACCCTGTCCCGGGCGCAGCTTAGCCAGCAGGATGCGGTCGTGCACCGGCCGTGGCTTGTCTGCAGACGGGTTGTTGGCTGTCGCAAAGTTCCACTCCTGCTGATTCCCCTGCGGAACCCAGTCGAGCATGCCAGAAAGCACATTGGGGTTCTCGTACAGCTTTTCCGGGTCAGTCTCCTGGGTTGCTGCTGATACGACTGCTCCCTTGTTCTTACGCCCAATGTGGTAGGCGGGATTTCGCGTGCACTCGACATTGAGGACAAAGACGAGCGTGTTCATATCGTCCGGCGTGTCACCCGTGCTCTTCATCTGCATCATGTCCGGATCGATCTTGATGGGAACAAGGCCGAGGCGATGGCTGAGCACTTCGTCCTGGATGATGCTGCTGTTCTTGAAGATGTACACATTCTCGATCGCCACCGTTGGTACCTCGGCAATTAGCACGCGCCGGATGGCGTTGGCTATTGACGCATCGACACCAATCAGGTCAAACTCGACACGCTCTGAAGACATGCGTGTGATCTTGATTACCAGATCTCGTCGGAAGGCGTCGAGGTCCCATGCTCCGTTCAAAAGCTGTGACTGCTGCTGCTGTCGCGCAATCGCTCGCGACGCGCCGGAAGAACTAGCAGGTTGATGGTGCGGAAAGAAGGGAGATGACACATTGTGCACTTTCTCTTCTGCCAGTCGCACCAGTCTAAACGGGTCGACGAGGCCGTTTGCTGTGGAGGGGGAAGCCATCTTTGCGTTGTGGGCGGTGGACAGCGGCGGCACCACGAAGAGAGTCGGAGAATTGCGGGGTCTTCAGGAGGGCTCCTCGAGAATAATCACGCTGTATTCTGCACACGAATGCCTATGACTGATCTTCCTTTTCTACGCTGCCCGTTGGACTGGTCCCTCAGCCTGTCTGATGGCTCTCGAAGGTGAGACGTGCAAGGCACACTCGACTGGCTGGATACTCTCTTTTCAGCGTAAATTTCTTTGTCGTGCGCATAGCGTGCTGCGTGCCAGACTAAAGCCAAAAATGAGTTGTGGAATCTCAAGCCATTTGCACCGAATTTGATCAAAAATAGGTCTGCAACCCTAATCAGTCTGTGACTCGCTTGTTTGTGTGCGCCAGCAAGACTGCAGCCGATCCGCGCCTCACCATCCACGGTCTGCCAAGAGCGCCGCCGTGCCCGCACACAGACTCAGCGCCAAGTACATGCATCCGTCGCTTCCGTCGGTGATGATGACGACGATGGCAATCCCACATCTATTGAGTGACCGACGCCTTGTGTGCCCGGGCCCGACACAGCATCCCTTGTATCGACACCCCAGCTCGCTCCTTCGCCATCGGGGAAGCACTTGCAGCTGCTGGTGGGAGAGAGCACCAACCAGTCTCTCCAACGCTCAAGGCGAAACCACGACGCCGAAAGGTCATCCCGTCTCGGTCGCATCAGATCTCTCACCAGACTCACCAATTCGCCATGAGCCGGCCTCAACTCAGTTCCCAGATCAGGTGCGAGTTGCTGCTGCTGCTCTTTGTACTGTAGTCTGTTTTTTCTAAAGATGCTGTGTACTGACGCATGTTAACGCAAATACATTCCGCTTTTGCTCCCCCAACTTCGCGGCCAGCCAGCTTCAGCGCACTAGAAGACCTGTCCGATGCACAGCGGCACGAGCTTGGCGCCGCCGCGCGGGAGGAGTCCGTCGGCGATCAGCCGCTGATTTCGGATGCGATTGATCTGGAAGAGCTCGCTCGCGAGTACGAGAATGGTGACCAGAGCTTCGTCCGCAAGATTCTCTGGCTGCGCAACCGGCCACAAGGTGGTTTCTTGACGTACTACAAGACCAGAGGTGATGGCGACTGCTTCTAGTGCGTAACGTTGCAAGCTCTGCATTGGTGTTGGCAAAGGCGATACTGACAACCGACATTCCGTCCCTCCTTTCTTGGGGCCTCTACAGCCGCGCGTTTGCGTTTGCCTACATCCAGAGTATCATCCACATAAACGACCGACCGCTGTATCTCTCTGTGTACAAGCACATCGAATCGACGCACGGCATGCTCGAGCGCGCTGGCTTTGAGATGGCCATTTTCATGGACTTCTGGGAGCCTCTCAGGGAGCTGCTCCGCCGCATCTACGTCACCGATCCGGATATTGTCGAGCTCGACGACGCCGAGCTGGTCAAGGCGCTGAATGACCCTGAGACGAGCAACTCGATCGTCGCGTACCTCCGTCTCGTCGCTTCCGCCTTTCTCAAGACCAACGCCTCTGAGTTCGAGCCATTCCTGTTCGCATACGATGGCGAGAAGGGCGACGGCGGCCCGCCGAGCATGGACGAGTTCTGCAGCAACCACATCGAGGCGATCGGAAAGGAGGCCGACCACCTCGCCATCACGGCGCTCAGCCGCGCCCTGCTTGTCAGCCTTGAGGTCGTCTACCTCTCGCGATCACCTGACAACAGTGGCATCGGCGCAGTAGGCGGAGACGAGGACGAAGACAAAGGTGTCATGGCTGTTCCAGCAGCGAAGCCTCCCGCGAACACGTTCGCGTTAGAGTCACACCCTGGCGGGAACACAGCACCAGCCGTGGGAAGCCTCAGCGTCCCCGGGCGCCAAAGGGAGCGCGCGGCGCAGCAAGCCGCATGCGAGATTGTTCGCTTCGAGATGCCCACAGAGGATGGTGCGGCGATCGGGACGCACGCGCCGAGCTCATCCACGCGCAGACCCTCCTCGACGCTTGTCACGCTGCTCCACGTCGGCGCGCTGCTCTTCCGACCAGGACACTACGACGTGCTCGTCAAGGCGCCCAAATTGTAGAGCACACTGAGCTCCGTCATCCCGAAAGCGCCGATCGTCATACGGCAGAGGGTGTGAAAAGTGATGGGTAGAACAAAAAAGCCAATTAACATGCCGCCCCTCGCTGGGACGGCGAGTCTACAGGCTTGTAACAGCACTGTCTATGATGCCCTGTGCAATGTATAAAAGCAGCAGGAGTATGCAAATGGCCGACTTCGTCTACTTCTTTCTGTCAGTGCGTGCTCCACGTTGTTTTCTTTCACACCAAGCATGTGATTCAAATCTGTGCTTTGTCAAAAAGTTGATACGAGCCGCCTCGGCGTATCAGCCCGAGTGCAGTCTTGTCCCTCAGCTTTTGGATAGCATGCGAGACACACTATACTTCATTGCACATGTCTTCCTCGCTTCGCTCTGTCGTCGCGGTTTTTCAAACTGCTGTCATCGCGAACGAAGTCTGGTCCCCATTTGCAGCAGTAGCCGGGCTGGTCGTCTCAGTACCAGCAGCGGAAGCAGGAGATGATACCGCCACTGCTGCCCAATGCATCTTAACCTTCCCAACGTCTGGAATGTTACCGCCAGACCAAACAGCCTGCATGCGAGAGAGGTAATAAGAATGAGAATGAAACTTGAACGCGCCAAATCAATCGCGAGACGGAGTGATTGCATGCTCACCTTATCTCCCTCGTGTCTGTTCTTCCACTTGATCACAAGCTTGCTTGACGCACCAGAATCCCCCTCTTCGATATTCTCGAACTCGCCAAAATTCTGATACGATGCGTGTCGGTCAGCTTAGTTGACCGAAGCATATGATTTTGATTCACGATGGCGGCTCACCTTGAACCAAGCTATGACTTTCTCCCTCTTCTCGCCGTCAATGGCATCGCCGCCCTCGGTTGTGAGGTCGACAAGCAGCTTCGTTGGACGATTGTCAAGGTTGGCAAAGCCGCGTTGGAAGCCGCAGGCCGCACCACCCCTCCCGCGATATGCTCCTCGAGTCAGGAAGCGCCCGCTGCGGCCTCGACCACGACCGCCAGTTGCACCAGAGGCATCGATACCCAGTGCAGCGGCCTGCCCGCGGCACAAAAGAAGTCAGCATCAAACAAATCATCAAGCCAACTTCTTCCTGCGATTTCTTGCTCACCTCAGCCTTGAGACTTAGGAGCTTCGCCTTGAGCTCCTCAGTGGATGCGCCGTCTTCGCTAGCCCCCGTTCCTCCCTCTTCCCCATCCACTGCCATGGATGCACCTACACCACTAGCGGCCATCGCATCGAGCTCTCGGTCCAGCTGTCGTTTCTTTGCCTTCTCCATGAGAGCCTTGGAGCTCTCAGGAATGGGCGTGACAGGTCCGACATTCTGGACCTTCTCTGCAGCTTCCTTCGCCTGCTGCGTCGCCAACGGAATGGTGGTCGCCAGCTCACGCAGACGGCTCATAGCCTTCTTTTTTGCGTCGCCATCGAGCATGGTGATGCCGGACATGAGCAACTTCTGTTCTTCCAGCATAGTGGCAACAGCGGACTGCTTGGCCTTTGCGTCTGCAGACAGCATCTTGACGTCGGCTGCTGTAATAACCGGCTGGCGGCCGCTTCCTTTGCCACCCCAGCCAGGCGTACCGCCTCGGCCACTGCGCGATGCGGATGAAGAAGCGGAAGGCCCTCTGGCGCCTGCGTTCTGCCCGGGCGAGTGGGCACCATCGCTGCTCGGCTGGTCGTCCAAGGCTTGGAAGTAGACCTTGACGAAGCGACTGCCAAAGATCACATCGGGATCGGAGTGAGCACGGCGAGCCTCGTCGGCCGTCGAGTAAGATACGAGAGCTTTTCGGCCAGCCTTGTCGATCTGGATATTGGTTATAGTGCCAAAGCGCTTGAAGCGCTCGTTGACCTGCATCAGGTCCAGGTTTTCTGATGGAACGTTCTCAATGACAAGCGTCGTCTGAGAGCGCCGTGTGGAACGGAACTGTCCATTCATGCCACGCCCGCCGCGCCCGGGCCCTGACCCTTGTCCTCGCCCTCGACCTCGTCCACCATCTCCATTGGCAAATATGCCAAAATCCATTCCAGGCATTGGCGGCAGGCCGGGCATCCCTGGCATCCCCGGCATCCCAGGGAATGGGAAAGGCATCATAACCGGGTTCGGCTGGTCAGGAAGGCCATTATTCACGCTGAGAGCCCCATTGGACATCTCTGCATCTTCGCCGCCAGCTTGGGGAGGCGTCGGCATGGGCACTGAGCCAGGCACTGAGCCAGGCATAGGGAAGGCCCCCGGCTGTGGCATTCCCCAAGGCTGGCCATTCGTTGGAAGATGTTGGTACTTGCACGAATCGCCACGGGAGCAGAACCCTCGCAGGTGGAAATCCCTGCACATTCCTTCCGGCAAGGTGACTCTCCCGCCTGGCTGCTGTTGTCGATCGCCGATAGGGGACACATTGCCCATCCTCCCTCCACCGCCGCCTCCACGGCCCCCACGTGTTGATCCACTACCTATCCGTCTATTTGCCCAAGCGTCGTTCTGAGCACCATCTCCTTGTTGACCATCTCCAGAGCGCAACGACTTGGTCATCGATGTGTCCCCGTCTTCTCGCCCCTCTGGTCGTCCGCGCTTGCGGCTGCTTGAAGTGTCCATCGCGGATGGACTCGGTGGCTCGGCTGGTGCAGATGCAGGCAGATACGAGCGCTGCTGGAGCATCTCCACAGTTTCTTGGGAGAAAGATATGGTATCTAAGGAAAGTTTGAGCATTTCAGACTGGCTAAGCAAGGTCATCACATGTAAATCGGCGACGTTGTTTAAAAACTCACTGTCCGCCAAAAAGTCGGAAAGTTGATCATTCAGAGTTTGCGCTAGCTTTACCGCATCATCATCGTGCTTCAGCAGAGCCAGAACGTAGTCGGCTAGGACATCTGGATCGGCGTCGCATCTGGAAATGGCCGGAAGGATGAAAGCAGAAGGTTAGTATGCATCCGCAGCAACTTGCCTGGTATCGCCTCGAGCTAAAGGACTGACATTGGTTCGAGTTTGGAGGCTAGCCACGCCTTGATTTCGCTTGCGTACGCAGAATCGTACAGCATGGTTGCGAGAGACAACGATACGCTTATATCCGATGGGGGATTAGCTGTTCACCTTCACAAGCGCTTTGCTCGCAGAGTACTCGAGTCGCTTGAACGACGCAATAATCCGCACAGTAGTCGGAAATGCCAAAACAGCAAACTGCTCTGGAAGTTCCAGCAGGAGGAAGGCTGATGCAAGTGGGCGTCCGTCGGCGCTGTTGCTGCTATATGACAGCCTCAATAACAACGTCCTGAAGGCAAGCGTCCTACATCTATGGAGGACCCAGCATGTTGAACAGTTGCAGTCGTGGTGAAACTTGAGTTGAGCGATCGACGCTCTGTCACTTTTTAGCAGACATTACCTGATTTACAACAGCTAAGGACCGAAGCCTTGCTGTGTAAAGCCACTCATTAACCAAATGGGCTCCTGCAGAGTGCCTAATCGCTTTATTTCCCGCTGAACTTCATCGTTTGCTAGATGTGCGGTCTCGCTCACCAAATTTTGCTACATGCTTCGCCTCTGAACTACAAGAGCTCTGAAATACAAGGTAACGAGCTGGAGGAAAGGATCACCGATCATCGACGGTTGCGGCTATCGACTCCGACACCAGCATTCAGCGCTGAGCCTGAGCCTTTGCTGGCATTGCGCATCTCTTGGGCGTCCAAGCCAGCCTCGGCTTGGATTTGCTCAATCTCCTTGAGCAGTGGCTTGTACTCATCGTATCGTTTGGAGGCTAACTGATGGGGTTATAAAACAGTAACGCTTGAGTATCAGGAGAATGTGATGCAAGATCTGCACTCGCCGCTGCACTTACGCCAAACGCGTCTCTCCGCAACTCTTTTCCGCGATTCTGACCATTCATCGCTTCGAACGCCTTGGCCGACCAGTACTCCTTGCTGCGCTCGTAAAACTGCGCGATGCTCTCTCCAGGAAGCGGGGTGGAGAGCACATCTTCCGCTGTTCTGGAAGTGTCCTTCGACACGCCCAGGAACTTGGTTGCTTGTGCACGGAGTTCTTCCTGCACGTTTAGAGCCGTGTGGTCAATGCATCCGGTACAAAAGGTAGCATGCACATCATGGACCCACCTTCTCTCTGGCCATTTGCTTCCTCTCCTCCAGCGACAGTCCATCTTCGCCCACGTTCGGATCAAGGAGATCCTCATCCACATCCTCGACATATTCAACACCTTCCTGATCTTCCAAGCCTTCATCTCCTTGAGCCTCATCGTCGTTGTCGCTGCTACTCCCGCTGTCACTGCTGCTGCTGCTGTCTTCTTCTTCCGAGTCGTGCCACTCGAGCGTGTCGATAGGGCAAGCCTTGAGGCAATGGAATCGGTCAAGCTTGGAAAGGTCGAGCGTATAGAAATCGTCCAACGTGTATTCGCGGTTGCCGGATTCGTAGATTCCTCCATAAAGATATAGCAAGTTTCGTTGGACCGCCACTACACGAGCGAATGAGCGATAGCGTGTGAAGAAGAACGTCAGCGCATGCATTGTGTAGACAGTTCGCCCTTGCTACCCACACATGGTGTTGCATCGTTCCAGCGGTATGCTCTTCTGAGGATCGTCCTCATCATCCTCCGGATCATCTGGCACACCAAACGAGGGCGGCCCCGATGTAGCGAGGCTGGATGCAGTATCCGCCCCGCCCGCAGGGTTTTTCCGTAGATCTCGCTCGTCGGCGTCACTATCGGAATCGCTCCCACTTTCGCTCTCGCTTTGACTGCCATGCTGATCGTCATCATCGCTCCAACCTCGTCTAGCTTCCTCTTCCTCTTCTTTCGCTCTCGCTTCCGCCTCTTCCCGGCGCTTCGCAGCCTCTGCAGCCCTAGCAGCAGCTAGAGCTACAGCGCGCTCGCGCTTCTTTTTGCCGCCTTGCCCGCCCATCTTCTTGGGCTTCTTCAGGTTCAGGCTGATCCACCGCCCCGTGCCGCCGAGCTGATAGCCATAAAGCCCATTCCAAAATGTGCTCTCTAAGCTTTCCTCGTCGGCTTCTGTATCCGTCACACCGCCAAAGAGAATGCCCATCTGCTTGTTCGCCCACAGCGCCATCGTGCAGCCACTGCGCGGCGGGTTTGGGATGTACCCAATCTTCCGCCGCTTGATCCAGTCGAGCTTTGCGAGGTCATTCTCGTCCATCTTGAGGAACCAGGTATCGTCAAGTGCTACACCTTGCGTTCGCTGTCCTTTGACGTAGCGCTTGCAGTAACCCCCATGCAAGACAATCCCGTCAGATGTTGGGATGAACGAGAACCCCGAACGGTGGCTTGGTCGGCGCAGATCGTTCTGTTTGATCTCTGTCCATTTGTAATCTTCAATTGAGAAGACCCACAGATCGTTGAGATAGGTTGTCCGGGCACCAGCATCAATAAATCCTCCGAAGAGGACCAGATAATTTTTCCACATGGCCATACGGTGGCCAGAGCGTGCAGATGGCTTGACCTTGGTGTCGATGCGGTCCCACGATTTGGTGGCGATGGAGAAGACCCAAAGCTGCAAGGAAGAAAATCAGCTCTATTCAAATCAAGGAATAGCCACGCATCACTTACATCGCGATAATGATGGAAGCTGGTCATTCGCGAGCTTGCAAATTCCCCGCCAAAGAGCCACAAAAGGCCGCCGTTCTGAGGCGAAGCGACGATCTGGTGTGCCGATCGCGGCCCGGGCTGGTTGCGTGAGCTATACGAGCGCCACTCTCCCTTATCCCGGGACTTGGTTTCCGTTAATTCTGTCTTGCTGCGCTCTTCGGTGACAGGTGGCGGCGGTGTGATGAAGGAAGGAGGATCGTCGAGTAAGTCTTTAGAAGACGACGGCCCCGTGTACGGCGTGTAGCGATAGAGATCGGCGTAGAAATTGGCCCTGAGAAGCAGTGACCACGCTTTAAGCTATGACTCTTGACTGAAAGTGGTTCATCACACAAGGTACTTACGTTTCACCGTCAAAGTATTCTCCGCCAAAAAGCCAAAGGTCGTTGCCGAGTGGGCAGGGTGTCAGGGTGGCATTTGCTCGTCTGCTGGGCGCGCCCGACTGCCTTTCTTCGAATACGGCATGGTCTAGCTCCCAATCTGCCTTGAACTTTGCAAGCAATGCATCGAGATCCTCCTCGTCCTCTTTGATTGCTTTAGACTGGGATTTACCTTTGCCTTTGCCCTTCCCTTTTGCATTGTTTTGCTGTGAGATGGCAGTTTGTGTTTTCTTTTCCTTCTTAAGCGCCTTTTGTTGTGCGCTCTTTCGTTGAAAGAAATAAGATAAGACAAGAATGAGAATGATGATAAATTAATAGATACTCACCTTTTCTTGCTTGGCTTTCTTAGCCGCCTTAGCAGCCGCCTTTTCTGCAGAGTTGCTCTTTCCCTTCTTCGCCATCTTGAAGGCTCCGAGCGGCTACTACCGCACGTGCCTCCATCCACTGCTCAGTCTTCAGATTCTGTCAGATGCAGGCGAGCTCCTCTTACCGATTGCTGGCGTCCTGTTATCTGCTATAGATGCTCGTGTGACCCGCCTAAGGCAAGCCAAAACGGTGTCTACAATGACAAAACGTTCGCAACAACTCGAATGACGATGATGCTCAATCGCAAAATTGTGTGGCTGTTTACGTAACATTTCTTATTGACTGTGCGGACCATCAGTGCGCTTGCAATCTTGAACTACACGTGTACTCGCATGTACGATTATGCACACTGTCACGAGCTCAGTTGCGTTCGCGTAATACTGCTTGCCTCTCGCACTGCACCTGCTACACCATCTCCCTCACAACCTTGCCCTTGTCAGTCGGTAGCCAAAGCAAGCGTTGTGGTGTTCATGCACTGTATCTTTTGAACCTTTAATCAGCTCGTGCGCGCGAATGAGCATGGAAGATGATCTGTCCGTCCAAGGTCGCCACATATGATTCGCTTCTCTATCCTCGGTGAATATCTTGCTGCTTCCGGAATACATCCCGCACGAATCTTGGGGCTAAGGAGCGCCTTGATACTGCTGTGTCTCCAGATACCCGCCATGCAAATCGAGTATGAGCAAGAGCAGCAGGCTGGTACCGGAAGAGCTGGCTCGGCCGCCAGCTCGTCCAAGATAACCCTTGACGATCGTGAGCAAGAAGCTCGGCTGCGACAAGGTACAATGTCTGTCCCGCCATCAAGGCATAAGTCAACGATATCTGCGCGAAAATTAGGAAACATAAGCCGATGGTCTTCTTCTATAACTCCTCCAAAGAGCTTGCAAGATCATGCAAGCCGTAAAGGTCATGTGAGAATCGTGCGGCACTCATTTTGCTGACTCCCTGAAGCTCACGCTTCTTGCGTGTTCGTATCGACATACACCCAGCTAACCGTAACCGAACTCGTAACGCCGAGCTGGTGTGAATTCTCCTTCCAGTATTCCATCCTCTCACTCTCCTATTTGCCGCCATCTCTGCGACCTGCCTCAATAACAACACCGCAAGGAACTGTCATTCCACTGGATCAAATGCGTTTGGAAATGAAGCAACGCGTTTTCGACCAAGGAAAAAAGGTTCATGCGAAGCTGGAGAAGGAAATCTTCCCCGGTGAAAAAGTCTTCGTCTCGACCAGAGGGAAGGAAGATGAATGGGCACTCCAAATGGTGCGGTTGGCCGTGGCGATCAAAACGCTGCTGGACAAGGGATGCTCGGTGGGTATTTCTCCTCTTACCTGAGCTTCTGTTCGATGCAACATGATATATGAATTGTGCTCTGATTTCAACTCTTCTTCATATTCAGCGAGAAATCCCTGTCTTTGGCTGGGTGCAGGACCGTCTCGTGCTGGGTATTATCGATGAGCTGGAGCGGCGACCTCGCTATGTACCAAAATTAGACCAGGCCTGCACGACTTCGGTAAACGCAATTCAAACGCAAACGGCTGAGAGTAGTGCACTTTCCATGGGCGATCAAAGAAAGTTTAAGCTTGCGAATAAAGACGAGGGCGAGCACCCACCGTCTCTGGCCGTATCAAAAGGCATCAGAACTAGCTTTACGACGAGCCGCCAACCCCCAGAAGGTCGAGGGACCGCTTCTTCTATATCACAAAGCTCCTCTAATGGCCCCCAATTCACCTCTCAAGAAGAATGGAAGAAGGCTGTTGCCAAAGCAGAGCGTGAACGTAAAGTTGATGCGCGTCTCAATAAGGCCGATAACCGTGCCAAATTGAGCCCCGTCACGAACTCAAAACAGCCAGCGCCGAACGAAGGGGCTTTGGAAGTTGGTCGCGAAAAGGATCGGTCCGAGAGAGCTGCACCAGGGATCATGAGCTTCTTCAAGCCTACTACAGGATTACCCGCGGCTTCCTCCGTTCTAGACCCATCAGACGATGACAGTGGGACTAATTTGCAAGAAACGAACAGAGATGCGCCTATTGGCACCTTCACGCTGGAAGCTTCCTCCAACACCAAGGAGCGTCTCGCTGCGGGTATGCTACCGTCTTATCCTTTATCGCACCCAAGAGCGGAAGCGGCAGGCTACGTCTACGTTCTATCAGACAGCAAAACGCGTTCTTCCGACAGGCTGCCTCGCCCTGCTGATTATCTCCAAGCCAAGCTCCAGTGCATGCTCTATAAGCGCCTGCTGGAGGGGTTGCTGCTGGGCGTTGGAACAAGCGGTGCAGAAGGGCTCATAGATATTCAACCGGGCGCCGGAATTGCGACATTGGAAGATGAAAGCGTGGACCACAAGGGCACACCTTTCACGATGTCTATGCTTGCGCAAAGGTTGCAACTCAACTTACATGCACCATTGTCAGATGACTTTCTTTCCGATGCTATACCACTCTGCGAAGGCTACGGGCTACACCTCTTCCCCGATCTGGAAAGCTCGTCAAACAAGTCGACATCGCCATCCACATCAGTGCCGAACGAGCCAAAAAGGCCGCGTGTGTGTACCCTATCAACAGTGTTTGACCTAATGGCAGCAACACTGAGAGACATGCGGGCCAGTGCTTGGAAAGGACACGTTATGACTCTCAAGGCGGCAAGCGGAAAGACCCAAACGTCCAATGCCGAAATTGAGTACCGCGCCGCAAAATGCCCAATCATCTCGGACGAGCTTGCGCTCGTCTTCCGCAGACGCGGGCAGGGAAAGGAATACTCTGCCAAGAAGCGGGACAGGGTTGGCGAAGCAAAAGAGCAGCACACATTACCGTCAAACGCAGCTCCAGATGCGATGCCCGCGTGCAGCGTGAAACGATTGAATACAGAAGAGCTCGCCCCTTCAACAGGAGATGGCCCTTCGCCTGCAATGAACGTAGGATCAGAACCAGCGGTTGCTACTTTGATGCATGTGGAGAAGCAGGCGAAAGTAGCAACAATGGGCTCAAATATGGCAAACGTCGAGAGACAGCCTGTCCTTCAGCTTTCTCTTGCTGTACAAGGCGATCCTGCGCGCATCTCCGACCACACCATCACGGCGAGTGACTCTCCTCGCAATTCTCAACAAAGACACTGTATGACACCCGCACTGTCAGTGTCAGGAAACGCTATTGCTCTCGGCAAGTCCACAGCCGCTAAAGACCCGAGTAGCCAAGGTCCCTCCAAACGCACGAGCTTCAAGGAAGGCAGTATTATCGGTATAGTGACCTTCTTACACGATGCCACTCAGCTGGACGACTATCTGCGCGATGTCATGGCCATGTGGGAAGGCACGCGTGAGCTGCGCGGTGTGACCGACGAGACGGTCTATCGGTGCTCCACATGCGAGTTCAAGCATGGCTGCGAGTGGCGCGCAAAGAAGCAAGATGAACACCTGGCCGAGAAGGAGCTCCGTCGAGCCGAGTTGGAGCGTAGTAGAGAGGCGGAAGCTCAGCTGGCTATTCGATTCGCTCTGGAAAAGCAGGACGAAGAAATGCTGCTCGCTGCCCAGAGCGGGGCGGCCGGCAAGTCACAAACGCTCAAATCTGCTGAGAATGACGAGGAGCTGTGGTCCCAATTTGAAGACATTGAGGATGCGAACTGGGATGCGGCCGAAAGCCAGGATGTATGGTGACAGTGTTGTGTAATGCTACATTAATAGAATACAATGAGGTCATGGTCCTTAGCGCGATCGCTAGCCTCATGACTCATCCATAAGCTCCCGTTCGAACCCCTCGACATCATCCGGGACATGCTCGTTTTCCACAACGTCGCCAGCGCTCTTCGGTATTCCCCTTCCTCCCAATGCTGTGGCGAGCCTGCGCGTCCGTGCCTTTATGACGCGGTCCATTTCTGCCTTGAGCACCACACATGCCTCTACCCCCAGTTGTATCGCTTGCTTTAGCCGATCGAGATGTAATCGCGTCTCCAGCTCGAGCAGCGAGATTGTTCCGCTGCGCGGCATGATACCAAGGGTGGTGCTAGGCAAGGAAGACTCCTCGGTGCCATTCAAGTCGAGCAGCAGTATCCCACCGGGACTACCATCTTCTTCCAAGTCGCCACTCGTCCCGCTACTACCTCCACCAGCATAGAAGCCGACGCTGACGGCGACGAGCGGCTCGAGCATGGATATCCCTGCATCAATTAGAGCGAGACTGACGGCATTCACGCAGCTCGAGAAGAGAGAACCGTCTGCCGAGTTGATGGTGATGTAGACGCGTATTTGCGAGCGCGGATATAGGTGAAGGAGGATGCAAGGGGAGAAAGCGGATTGCAAAGAGGACGCAAGGTTTAATATTTGACTGCAACAAAGTCGATTTGAAAAGCAAGGGGAACGTTAGCTCCAATGCAAGCAGCAGGCCAAAATATTGCTTGGTGAGACGAACCGATCCCCTTTCCCTCTCTTGCGTCGATCGGACCCTGCCCACGCAGGCATTTCGACTTCAATTTCCAGCTTCGCTTCTGAACCGCCAAGGCCAGCCTGGCCACCTTGCTGCTGCGCGCCACCTGTCTCTGCTAAACGTTGCCGCGGCCCATACACGCTGGCCCTGACGGTGGTCAGCCCATGGGAAACTATCGCGCTGCCATCCGCTCCTGCTTGCCGGAGTGACAATGGAGAGATATGAAATGCCAGTGAACGAAGCTCTAGTGGGCGGCGTCCATCTATGCGCAATTGGCCGCTGGACAAGAGCTCAAGACGAGACTGTGTGAGTTGAAAGGCGAGTCAGAATCAGCAACTCCAAGCGATCGTGGATCTCTTCCTGAGCTCACCATGCTTGGCGTGCCGCTGCTTCCAAAGCAGGTCCGCTCTGGCTATTGACACTCTTTCCTGCTTTACCCACAGTGTGGAAGCCTTTCTTTGTCTGCGAGCAAACACTCGTGGCTCATCTGGAGAGAGTGATCTTGTCAGAAGAAGTATTTGCTGCGACTGTTCGACCTCCCACTTCCAACATTTTTACGGGCAAAAAAGTAAACAATATTCGCCCTAGAATGACCGAGTGATGCCAGCGGTAGTGCACTTTCCAATGCTGTGCTCCCCTCCTTGTGCAAATCACTACACCCGAAAGTTAGAAACACCCGTATTTTTACCATCGCATGATCGCCTCTCTCTAGCGCTGAATCCTAGTTGCGCGACTCGACGATAAGGTGTGACGTTCATGGAAGTGTCAAGCGAGATGGCGAACCACGACGGTCCATGGCTATCGGCCGTACTCCTTGATTTAGATACGTCCTCGAGGCTCTGGGAGCGGGTTGGAGCAACGGGAAAATCTGCTAGGGAAGCGGGTGCGCAAGGCCATCCACCCGCTATTTGACCTGACAATCCAGCTCGTCAGGCTATGCGGGCAGTGCGATGGTGATCAGGGTGACCACCAACGCGTTACTTGGTCCCTTGCACCCCGCGAGAAGCCGACGACCGTCGTCAAATTCACAGCAGCTCTACTAGCTTGGAAAAGCGTGCCGGACTCTCACTCGCACCTCCGAGCTCAGCGTGGCACTCGGAGGACTTCAAGCTGATGATCATTGTCACGTCTTAGAGCCCAAGGTGTGGTCGTACTCGGCATCACACAACCATCCAGGTCACATCATGGCGCTCGACGACCTCAACCAAGCCTCGATGCCGCCATCTAGTGCAAAGGACGACGAGTCTGGCGGGGAGGGGGTCGACCAGGGATCATCCCACAGTGTTCGCAGCGAGAATGCGGTCAGCCAGCAAGTAGGACCGGCAGAGGTCGTAGCGGAGGGCAATGTTGACGAGAGCTCAAATACGGATGAAGCGTTAGCGAATGCGCTTGCCAATCCAGCGGACCTTGTTGACCGCCCATCGACACCATTTCCAGAACTAGCCAAGCAAAAGGGCCCGAGCTTTGCAACAGAACAGCCTTCAACAGGCGATGAAGGGAATGATGCCCTCGTTTGCCCCGATGAAAGCCAGCCGGCGAGTATGCAGGACCAACGCCATGGCCTTAGCTCAGCTACAGAAGTGCCAGGAACTATGACAAGCGCATCAGCTGCCTTTCCTCAGGCTCCTTCAGAGTCTTTCAACGATGAAGCACCTCCGGCACCAACAAAATGGACGTTCACTCCTCAGCCGATTCCAGTCCATGCTGCAGTCGCGAGCGGCCTTTTCATGAACCTCGGTCCCCCCATGACGACTTCCGAGCTGCTTCCTCTTCCGTCCGTCGTTAAGCGGCCGCATAAGCATGCTCAGCGCAAGAGCATCCTCAAACCTTCTCCGTCAGCGTCCATCGTCTCCTCAAGGTCAGGCAACTCAGTCACGAGCATGATCGGAACTTCTCTAAGTGGTTTCTTGACAGGCAAGCCGGGCGCAAGTGTCAGTATGGGAGGTATTCTGCAGAACATCAACACAAAGCTCGCGCAAGGAGGCATGAATATGCAGGTTCCGGTGCCAAAGGCAGACGCCCCTGTTGCTTCAGGCTTTGGGGGCATGTTAAAGCGGTGGGGCTTAGGGGATGGGGCTGCAGCCGCTTTTGGCGCGCCGCAGCCAGGTGTTAGTGCTCCCCAGTCACAACCAACCACCGGGATGGTGCACTCGCAAACGAGGACAGCAGGGATATCTACAGCGAAGTCATCTTCGCCTGCCCGGGCAGCGACATCCCAAAGCTTGACGTCACAAAGCACGATCACTCCGACATCGACAAGCTCTCTCCCGCTACCATGCGAAGACGTGCCGCTTAAACGTGTCCAATTCACAGTCTCGAGCATGTGTGTCACATACCCTATTTCGAACATGTACACACCCGGCTCGGAGGATGTGACACGGAAAAAGGTGGAGCGCGAACATCGAAAAAAGCTGTCCGAGCGCAGGCGCAAGCGTTGGACACTCAAAGAACTTGAAGCACTCTACCGGGAATGTTGTCGGACGAGGGAAGAGCTACCGCTCAAAAAGATGAGGTTCGTGTTTCAAGAGGCTGCGGAAGGCCACCGGCAGGCGAATGGCGGAGAGGGAGCCGGAAGGGACGGCCCGCTCAAGACGCTTGACTTAAGCTTCCTGCCGCTCGATCGAGCTGCCATTGATCCGCTCGCTGATCTTCTGAGCGTCGACTTTGGCCTCACAAAGCTTGTCTTGGAGAATTGCGGCCTGACAGACGACGTGAGTGGTTCAAATGAAGCTTCTAGGTGCATTTCGGCAGGAGTGTGACTTTTCTTTCCACTACTTACAGGGACTCAAAGCAATTCTTCACGGCCTGCTCATTTCGGGCACTTTGCCGAATCTTAGCTTAGCTGCCAACAAGAAGATTAAGTATAATGGCTGGCGATACGTCTCTGGGTTCATTCGACGTGCGCAAGCATTGCGATACTTGGACCTCTCGGAGAACAACATCACGCGCCCGGCGCTCGAGCTGCTGGTTAGCAGCCTGGTTAAGTCTCAATCGACTCTTCTCGAGCTGAAAGCAAAGGCATCAGAAACGAAGATGGCCGATGGCGCATCTGAAGCCGGAAGAGGAAAGGCTTCAATAGAGGCTGAGGAAGGAGAGCTGGACGAAGATGGGTTGCCGCTGATGCCTGGAGCGCCCCTGCTGCGCAATGTTGCAGAGGACGGGGTGTCTCTTTCATCTTCCATAATATCCCTTCGACTTGAGAATTGCGCTCTCAAAAGCCCGACGACTTTGGAGATTCTAGCGAATGCAGTACGCTTTTCGACGCTCAAACACATTTCAATACGCCGAAACCGCATCGGACAGGCCGGCTGCCTTCCACTTGCAAATCTCCTGAAAGACTATCCAGATAGCTATGGCGCGACAGCGGTCCAAGGCGGCAATGTGATCAGCAACCCAACCGGCAGTAATGCACAACAAGACGTGAATGGTGTTGGGCTAGGCAGCTTCCGAACAGTGTCGCCGGAACTTCCCGAAGGTCCGATCGTCGTCTCAAGCCCTGCTGGGGGAATCACCAGTCGCAAGATTCCTACTGCCCACCGAACAGCATCCTTGCAATTGGACGCCGAAGCAACTGTCAACAGGCAATCTGGTAGCACGTTTGATCCGCAACGACGCACCACGAGCAACGCCTACAATGTTCCAGAGGTGACGTTATTGCAAGCCAAGAAAGCGAAGCAGTTGCTGGCCGAAGCGCCACGCATGGGCTCTTTGTTGACACTGGACCTCAAATCGAACGACATTCGCGGCGGTGTGGTGAATCTCGCGCAGGCACTCAAGAAGAATCGAACCCTGAAGGTGCTCAATCTTAGTGATAACAACCTGGACGTTGCAGGTCTGGTATCGATTGCCGACGCTCTCAAGTACAATCCCATCCTGGAGACCCTAGATGTTAGTCGCAACCCATGCTCAGGTCCCAGTATCCAAGGTATCACGACGCTACGCACAGCCTTCACGCTCAACTCAAACCTGAAGCGTCTCTTCTTGAATGATACGGACCTGCCTCCCGAAGGCGCAATTGCACTTGCTGAATTCTTGCCAGAGGCAAAAAGTCTTATTCACCTCGACCTAACCGAGAATTTTGAAATTGACATTGCCGGCGTCATGGCGCTTTCAGTGTCGCTCAAGATGAACCGGAGTCTTCGTTGCCTCGACATCAACATTCCAGTGAGGAGAGATGGATGCTTAAGTTTTTCGCTGGTACTGATGCGTATCTGCGTTTTGCAGCCGAACAATCGTGACTTTGCCCGCTTATCGCAAGAGATCTTGCAAAGCTGCGTGCGCAACACCGAGATCGCTCAGCAAAAGGCGAATCAACGTGGCCTGAAGCAGCCTATCCCAGCGCCGATCTATAAATCGGTTGTGGCCAAAGCTGCGGCGCAAGAACAAGGAGAGCGCCAGAAGGCTATCGCAGCTGCTCAGCAGGCTGCGAAGGCACACAGGCAGGACGTGGATGAGCTGGTGCAGTCTGCTGCCCAGTGTCGAGATGTGCTGCGGACCTTGCTCGAATCGGAGACTGCACGACTACAACCGAGTGAAGGGTTCGAGCCGGCGTCAGATCTACCGGACGTAGTCGAGGACCTCATGCGTGAGAGCCTCAAGATCAAAGGGAGACTTGTACGTGTCATCGACGGCATGGAAGAAGGCCGTCTGCTTGGTGAGCATTCTGCCCCGTGCTGCTCTCACTTTTGCTTTGCGCTGAATTTCCTCATTTTATGTGTGATAGAGCGAGTCCTCGCACTCAACGATGATCTTGAGTCCCTAACAACGCACGTTGGAAAGCTTTACAAGCTGGTTCAACCGCTTGCACAAGGAAGACAAGACCCATTATCCGTTTCAATCAAAGAGCCACAGAGCAACGACCTGCTGAAGACGCCAGCCATTGATGCAACACTCTCTTCGCCAACCTTTTCAATCGGATCTGATGACGAGGATGACGCAGACCCAACGAAGTCTGGTGCTCCCCATGCGGATACAGACGAGCCAAGGGCCTTGAGGGAGCAAGTCATTGAGCTCAAGATCAACACAGGCGCTGCCTCGAAAGCACGCTCGGATGGCGATGGCCTCTCCCCTGTCGAGCAGAAGGCAAAGGGATTCCTGTCGGAAGAAGGAGAGCTCTTCCGCAAAGCCAAGGCTCTTTCGATCGATGATAACACTGAAGATGTCGAAGAGCATGGGGTCCAGGAAGAAGGAGCGCCGGCAGCAAGGGCTGGACGATCGGGGCGAGAGGATGACTTGCTTGCGCCGCCGAAACATGGACGATCAAGATCCGGTAGTAGTAGCAGCACGAGCAGCGTGGGTGCTTCGGTAGACGCAGGGCCTTCCGTCAGCGGGGAGGATCTCCGGGCGGAGCTGCTCGGCGTCGACATCCCCAAGTCTCACAGTCGTGCTTCGTCCGATGATTCGACCTCGAAGCCTGAAGCCACTGAGCAGAATTAATGGCAGCAGCAGTTGGCTTCTGTACCATAGCAATCGCAGCTCCAATAGCGAGAAGCGTGGTCATGATATAGGGTTGAATCGATGATTGCGGTACCGTGATGTGCATAGCATGTACTTGGCAAGGCATTGGGATGGCCCGCTTAATCGAAAGAGATCGATTCTTACACGCCAGCACCGCACGGCTAATGATGTCCAATCTTTCACGAGACCATGCAGTCGCACATATTGCTTCCTCAGCGGTCCACCGCCCTCTACGGCCGCGCACTACTTCGGCCACTTGTCTCGGCTTCTTCAGCTTGGTCCGCTGCAATGTAGAGCTGCTGGTCAGAGGTAGCTAGGGCGGCGCTTACGCCATCCATGGCCGCTCGCCGAAAGGGCAAGAAGATGGTCTATTGATCGAGATACATATGTAGCCCCGAGGGTCGGTTCCCTC
>NW_013546858.1:0-25674 GCF_000711695.1 Tilletiaria anomala UBC 951 | reverse complement strand
CATGTGCTGGACTTCCGAATCCGGTGTGACGAAGCAACAGCAAGTGAGATGGTTTTGATGGAATGCTGTGGAATTGTTCATGTCGAAATTCCATAGTGGACAGGCGAGCTCAGCTGTCGTTGGCTGTGCTGTGCGCGGGAGCGCCGTGATGCTCGATCTCGATCCAGCCGCCGCGCCTGGTAAGCCTAACCTTCTCGCCAATCCCTGCACTCGCTTCGCGCACACTGCGGTGCGTGTGCTGTCCGTGCTCGTCTTCGGCAGCGATGGACACGTGGGCGGTGCCTGCGCGCGCGGGACACGGCAGCGCGGTGGACGCAGAGACGGATACGGTGAGGATGGCGGCGCAGAAGGTGGCGACGAAGGCAGACGAGGTGAGGAAGCGGCGGGTCGACGCGCGGTGTGGCGTGAGCGCTGCAAGCAGCGCCGATCCAAAGGTGGAGGAGGAGGAAGAAGAAAACATGCTTTCTTGGGGTTACTGGGATTGCTGGTGCGGGGGGTGTGGGAGGAAGTGCAGCCTACAAGCCCTGCTTGCACGGACGCCTATCTACACGTCACCGCCGCTGCCGTCTTTGTCGTGCGTGATGGCGCTGCTGCTAGCTGGTGGTAACGGAGTGAGCGCAGAGGAGCCCCCTGCAAGGAGATAACCAACGTGCCTAGCACGATGCTGCTATGCCCAAGTGCACACGGGAGAAGAGAAAGAGGAAAGGAAGGATGGAAGATTGCAGTCATCCAGGTCGTGCCTGCTGGAGGTCTCCGAAGGAAAGAAACGAGAAAAAATAACCCTAACCGCGGTTTCGATGCCCAACAATAACCCTACTTGTTGGTGTTCCAATCACATACTGAGTTCCGTGTTCCGCGTTTACTGATGGCGCCATCAACTCCACGGAGATAAGCGAGCAAGCAAGCGCACGATAGACGCTTCCTCCGCATAGAAAGAGCAGAGCTAGACGACCCCGATGTTGCTCGCTCCCCCACTCACTCCTCATCGTGTCGTCGACGACAACGTAGTAGGGGTAGGTAGGTACTCTTCAGCAAGCGCAGCCATCGTCAGAGTGAGTGCAGCTCGGCTGCCGCCTAGAAGTACAGCAAGTGGAGTGCGTGTTCCACGCGATAAGCAGCTGCGACGGTCACGGTGGCGGATAGCTAACCCTCCTCCTTCTCAGCAGTCACCATGCCGGCCACCACCCTGTCGGGCAGCGCCAGCGCCTTTGCCTTTGCAGGCGGACTCGCCGTTGGCGTCGGATCCGTCTACGCCCTCAGCCGCACCTCCTTTGCCCCCGCGACCAAAGTGTCCAAGTCGACCAAGGACAAGCTCGCCAAGGCCACCCGCAGCAGAAGCACGAAGGATAGTCCCGCTGACACCCTCCACATTGTTCCACTCGGCGAGAAGCTCGATGCAGTCGACTCCAAAGTCAGCGGCCCCGCAGCAGCGGGCAACGATCACAAATCACACCAGGCTATCACCGCGGTCCTCGGCGATGTAGCCAACAAAGCGGGCCACGACATCGCGCGCCTGCAGCCAGTGCTCAACACGCTCGCGCGCGCCAAGCACGTGCAGACCAAGATGAACCTCGCCAAGCAGCTTACTACAGCAGAATCTCCTTCGTCGTCGCCACCCGCCTGGCTGACCGGCCTGGAACACTCAACCAGCGCGCTCGCCGCGACGGCCAACGGGCAGATCGAGCAGGCCATCTACCGCAGCTCGGACGCCGTCTTCGTCTACGAGTCCGCCACCAACGCTGGCCGGCTCGGTGCGTGGATCGAGCAGCAGGCCGCCGATGCGCGCCACCGCAAATGGCCTGCCGGACAGGGCACCGGCCGCCCGCAGGTGTTCAGCATGCAAACGCGCGCCGGCGCATCCGCCGCCATACTCGGCTACCTCCGCGGCAGCGCCGATGGCAGCGGTGGCAGCAGCGGGGTCGGCGAGGCAAGCACGTTCGCGCCCCCGGAATGGCAGATGCCGCGCACCGGCAACGTCGTCAGCGCACTCACCGACGCGGCCGGTTTGCTAGCTGCCGCGCCGGCGCTGTCGCTCGCGCCCGAGCACGCGTCCGACCGCATCATCCTACACGTCTCAGGCTCATCCCAGACGCCGATTCTCAGCAGCGCTGATTCCGACGCCGGAAACCTAAGCGTGTACGACGACTCCCACGCCGTCCTCGCCGCGGCCGACGCCCTCGGCCACAACGCCAACTTTGCCGTCGTCCTGTCCGCCGACCGCCAGGAGGCGGTCGACGTCGCGGTTGCGTCGTACGCCGCGGAGCGCGGGCACGTTGTGCACATCTTTGACGCTGCTTCCGCCGGCCGGCACGTTGCCGCCGGCCTGCAGCCATCGCCTGCCGTCGCCGCGCTCGGCGCAAAGCAAGAGGGAACGTCCATCGTCGCCGCTCTGCACCGCGCCGGCCTCGGCGCGTTCCGTTACGTCGGTCCCGATGCGCCAAACACCCTGCTTGTCGTGCCCAACACGCAGCTCGCCGCCGCCGCGCGCGCCGTGCACGCCGCCCTCCCCACCGCGCAGCACGCCGCCATCGGTGTCCTCGCGGTGCGCGTTGTGCGGCCGTGGAGTGACGCCGCGCTCCGCGAGGCGGTTCCCGCGTCCGTGCGCACGATCCACGTGCTCGAAGAGACGCACGGCGCCGCCGGCAACGGTACGCTTTTCCAGGACGTCGTGGGATCCATCTTTGCGAACCCGCAGCAGCGCGCCGAGCGCATCCAGGTGCGCCCCATCGCCAAGCCGGTCGGCGCGCGCGTCACTGCTGAGCAGTGGTTTGCGCTGTTCAGCTTGCTCAGCGACAGCGGTAGTGGCAAGGCGGCTTCTAGCGCCGCCATCTCATGGGAGCAGGTCAAGGCTGCCGCGGCCACTGCCATCGACGCCGCCGATCTGCTCGCAGGCGAGCCCGGCGCGCCGCGGCTCGCTGCCGCGTTCGACACCGATGCGTCCGCGACGAGCTACACGGGCCGTCTCGTTTCGCGCTTCTTCAATGACCGCGGCGTGCGCGATGGCGCCATTGACTGCGCCCTCCTCGAGCGCTTCGACAACTTCACGGCCGGCGGTGTCGTCCGCGACGACCTGCTGCTCAGCGTCAACGCCCCCGCCCCTAGCTTGAACGTCCCCGCCGAGCTCATCGCGGACCAGGGTGCAGCGACTCTCATTGTTGGCGACGCCGCCAACCTGCTCAAGGCCGTCGACGTCTTTGCAAACGTCAAGCGTGGCGGCACCGTCCTCATCGACAGCCTCGGCTGGACCCCGGCCGAGCTGAACGCCAAGCTGCGCGCAGCCGACAAGCGCACGCTTGCCACCAAGAACGCTCGCCTCTACCTCGTCGACACGGCCGCCGTCGTGCAGCAGCTGCAGGACGCCGCGGACAAGGCCGCGGGCGGCAAGGCCAAGGCCATCACGATTGACCGCGAAGTTGCCGCCGCCGTGCTCGCTGTTGCGTTCCTGCGTGTGCACTTCAACACGTCCGGCAGCACGCTCATTGGCCTCATTCGCAAGGTCCTCGGCACCGCCCCGCTTGGAGTTGCCGCCGGCGGTCTCGACGCGCTCGTCAACCTGACCGAGCGCAGCGTTCAGCTGTTCAATTTTAGCAACGACGACTGGGCCGCCGCTGAGCCCATCTCGGACACCGAGGCAAATGCGCCGCTGCGGCCCGCACATATCACATTCAACAACTACGCGCGCGGCCTCCCCGCTGATGTCCTCGCGCTCGAGCCGCAGCCCGCCAAGGGAACGTGGGCGCTTTCCGCGTGGCAGGCGCTCTTCCCCGAAGCGTACGGCCTTGAGGAACAGGCACTGCGCCCGGATCTACACGAGAAGACATGGGTCGTCACCATCACGGAGAATAGGCGCCTCACACCGCTCAACTACGATCGCAACGTCTTCCACATGGAGCTCAGCACGGAAGGCACCGATCTCAAGTACGAAGTCGGCGAGGCGCTCGGCATCCACGGCTGGAACGACGAGAAGGAAGTGCTCGAGTTCATCGCGTGGAGCAGCTACAACCCGGACGAAGTCGTCTCGGTTCCCAGCGCGACGGACGCCAGCAAGTACGAGACTCGCACCGTCTTCCAAGTTCTGCAGCAGAAGCTTGACATCTTTGGCAAGCCGGGCAAGAAGTTCTACGAGGCACTCTCCAAGCTCGCAGCCAACCCGGACGAAGCCAGGTGGCTCCGCTTCATCTCGTCTGCCGAGGGCTCGAGTACGTTCAAGAAGCTCTCGGAGATCGAGACCGTCACATACGCGGATGTGCTCAAGATGTTCCCGTCTGCACGCCTGTCGTTCGAGAAGCTGATGCTCGAAGTCGAGGAGATCAAGCCGAGGCACTACTCGATCGCAAGCGCACAGGCCGCCGTCGGCAACAGCGTCCACCTGCTCATCGTCACCGTCGACTGGAAGACGCCATCGGGTAGCCCACGCTACGGCCAGTGCACGCGCTATCTCGCCAACCTCCACGTCGGCGCCAAGGTCACCGTCTCGCTCAAGCCATCCGTGATGAAGCTCCCGCCGAACGACGAGCAGCCGATCATCATGGCAGGCCTTGGTACTGGTGCCGCTCCGTTCCGTGCGTTCATCCAGGCGCGCGCGCTCCAGCGTGCCCAGGGCAAGAAGGCCGGCCCGCTAGTCTACTACTTTGGCTCGCGCTACCGTTCCTCCGAGTACCTCTATGGTGAGGAGCTGGAAGCGTACACGCAGGATGGCGTCGTCTCGCGCCTTGGCCTCGCTTTCTCACGTGATCAGAAGCACAAGATCTACATCCAGGATCGTATGAAGGAGGACGGCGAACTACTGGCCAGCTACCTCGCGCCCGAGCTTGACGCGCTCCGCAAGGCTGGCGGCGAAGCGCAAATCATTGTTGACGACCTCACGAGGAATGTGGATCCGACGCACCCCTCCGCTGGTTACTTTTACCTATGCGGTCCTACCTGGCCCGTTCCAGACGCTACGGAAGCTATCCTTAACTCTTTCCAGGCCCGTGGACTGTCGAAAGAACAGGCCGAACAGCGTCTGGAAAAGTTGAAGGAGGAGGAACGCTTTGTGCTTGAGGTGAGCGGCCTTTGATCGCACGAGATGACTCTGTTACTTTTGTGATGACGACTGACACTCTTTCCTTTCCCAGGTCTACTGAGCACAATTCACAAACGCCCCAGTTCCTACCAAAATATCGTTTCAAACAGCTAGAATAGAGTCAGCGTCCCGTTGTACGCGTCGCGGGTATAGATAGATTTGGAAGAATGATCTTTTGATTCTTTTGCTCGTTCGGAGGACGACACCATGAACTCGGAAGGGGATGGACAGAAGCGATGTGAGAAGCCCTAGAAATACAAAGGCAAGTCCGGAAATCCAATGGCCCTGTACAAGCAGCTGAGGGAATGCTATCGCAGTGTAGATGCTCGACGGTCTTTTCGATCGTAGCGGCGATTGATACCTGCACAGTGAGACGGAGTACATCGAGGACAGAGAATCAGCTTCAAGTTACAGAGCGTAAAAGAATTATGGCAGGTCAAAAGCACGACTCACCCCCCAGTAACGCTTTGGTGATGAGCTCTGTGTTGAGGGCCATGCCAGAGTAAGGAGTGGTATCGACAATATCTCTGACACCACCGTTTTGATGAATGGCATCGTCCACTGACGGATGGAAAATATTGTGTTGGAGTCAGCTTCAATTAGAATGAGCACAAGAGTCTCGCAAAGAAGCACTTACATTCTCGTAGCGCTTCGGTCGCCTCCGGATCATCGCCGCATTGGATGAAGCTCTGGATGCGCAAAGCAGAGGCGGTCTGCGGTCAGGTCACCATATTCGCTCTGTGCTTGTTCGACTTTGGGCTCCTCCGAAAACTCACAAAGCCGACTTGGCTGAGCGGAAACTTTCCCGCGTCCAGTCGCCTGGCTATGGAGATGATTACGGATTCGACATCATCGCTGCTTGCACCATCCGTGATGACGACGTAGTTTCTCTTCTTTGGCTCCTTCCCCTGTGCAAGTCCTGCTCCCTTCTTCTGTTTAAAATCCTCGATCTGATCGAGATATTCGAGCATCAAAATCTCGATCTTTGTGCCTGTAGGCGTAATTCCGTCAGGCACGATGGTGTCGAACAGACACTTGACCTCGTCCGGCCGGGTGCAATTGTGCAGTGACCTGTCAGAATTTAGGAAATGGACATCGATGCCATCTGCATCCTTTTGACTGGCGAGAAAGACGACGCCAGCGAGAGCATCTCTTGCTTCTTCCCAGCGGGAAGGCCCGCCTTGCTCTGGACTTAGTTGCATCGAGCCCGAATCGTCGACAATAACGATCGTGTCGAAATCCTTGAGCATGTCTAAAGGATCTTCGCCGGCGCGCATGCTGCTGTTGCTTCCTACTCTTCCTACGTTTCCCGCGCTATTCATGTTTGTCGCGTGGCTTGTCACACTCGATACCCTCTGGAGATCTGCCGAAGGGTACGGGTGTTGTTGCTGCGACCCTTGAGGCGGATAACTGTGCGGAGGATGGCCTTGAGGCAGATACCCTTGCATCGATTGTGGTTGCATGGCCGGGTAAGCCGCTTGCAGCTGGGCATTCGGTGAGCTGTTCATGTGCGACGAGAACGGGTTATAGCTGGCCGGATAGGAAGTGGATGTATGCGATGGCGGAGGGTTGTGAAGAGGAATGGGCGGCAGGCGTGCATCGCCACCCATTTGCGGGGGCGGGCCCGGCGGAGGTGCATACAACTGTTGCTGCTGCGGTCGCTGTTGAGCACTTGATGCGCTCGGCTGTGCGTACGGTTGGTACGGCGGAGGCGCATCCGACATCTTGGAAATCCTTGCCTCTGGCTCCCCTTGCGTCGGTTCCTGCTTGCGGGCGTCCAAGGCCTGGAGTTCAAGGTTGTTGCGCAAAGACGCAGCAGCGAATAAGGTCAAAGTCAAGGTGTAAAATCTGACTTCGGACTCTTGCTGCCGGTGGAAATGCTGATGCACCGCGAGTCGGATGGATGCTTGAGAGGAAGTCTCAGACAACGGTCGATGTTCGCGGCCGATGCTGGTTACCTACGTGGATCTGGAGGGTGGTGTATATATAGAGATATATGTGCGTTAGTTACTTCTCCGGCCGAGAGATGTGATCTGGCAGTCTCATTTCTGGGATCACCTCCGTCGGCGGAGCGCTGAGGCGGTGCTCCGAATACTAAAGCTGAGCTTTTACTGATGGATTCTAGCATCATCATGTACAGTCACATAATCTGTTTCCGGCTTCGACAAAACACAGCCCCTTGCTTGCCCGCAGCCCCTGCCTGTGCCTCTATCTCGCTCGAACTCGACAAGATGGACGCGGTAAACGCAAAGAGACAGCTCACCATCAAGACCGGCGTGGTCAAGCGGTGAGTCTTTCCAGTTCCCAAGTTTGCCCGATCGGCGCCACACTTCTCTCGCCACCTGGATCTGAGTCTCGATCATCTACCGGGCATTTCAGGCTGACAAAGGAAGAGAAAACATATGTCAAGGAGGCCGACGAGCAAAGACAACGCATCGATAAGTACATCGATGATGGCAAGGATGAGTGGCACATAAACAAGCAGGTTCGTCGTTCATCCTCCACCCTGGATACTCCAGCGCGCGCAGCCACGTTCTGAAAGCCACTGATGTGGACTATCTTTCATTTGTATCTGCGCTTGTGACGCCGCCCAATCACTCTAATGGCGCCATTCACAGAAAGAGGTTCTGCAAGATTGCCTTCGGATGATCCCAGACTCCCAACAGCGATTAGCGGCGGCCGTGGAAGACCTTGTGTCCTTGCTTGTGAGGACTCATACATTCGGGAATGCATCAGTCTGCGGCAGATCGGGACGATGAACATTTTCTTACCTCCTTTTTTGCGCCAACATCAAGCAAAGCCTGGCGGATGACGCAGACATTTCAAGTTCAGAAGCTGCGACTGCTGCGCGCGAGGCGATTGACGCTGCTGCTCGAGCAAAAGAGACATCATGATACACTTTTCATTTGTGAACAAAATGAATGATACCCATAGCACGGCTCGTATGCAAGCAGTGTTGAGCGGCGGGTCGTCAACACTGCGAGCCAGGTGTACCAGCAAAAACTGTTTTCTGAAAAGCATATCAACGCGCACGCGGAAATTACAAAAGTTGCCTCGAAGAACCTTTATAGACAAACAAGAACTACGGAAGAGCGTGCGGATGCTTGACAAATAATGGGGGCCTCCTAAATGGCAGCGGCTGCATGCCAAAGGAGGCTTTGCCGATACGTTCCACTTCAGTGATGGCCTACCGGGAACAGCTGCGCGCACGCAGATCATGTGACAAAGGTTCGAGATCGCGTCCGGTATGCATGTCGAGTGGTGACTGGCGATCAGCTGATCTGCCATGAGCAACGCCTTTGATATCGCCACTCGGACAGACGCATACATTGTAAGCAAGCGCAGAAACTGAGCGACGTAAGGAACCGCATCACATGGCGAGCTCGGCCTGCAAAGCCCGGAGCTCTGCATCGTCGTCGTCCTCGGTCATAGCCTGTTTCGCCAGCGGTTGTCGAGCAGCGCTGACTGCATTCGGCGTCGTGTGGATCGTTTGAGGAGTGTGTACTGGCACGGCATCGGCACCCACGAGCCGGTCGTTCAGCTCTTCTTGTTCTAGCTCTTCCAGCTCGTTCTTCAATTCGTCCTGAGGAAGAATTCGCAAGCGTTCGGAGGTGTGAGCATACATGTACACTCGAGCGATAAGCTTGTTTATTACGACGTACCTCGTCAATATCGTGGCCCATGCCAACGGGATTGGAGATTGCATCGGAGATCTCATTGGTGAGATCCATCTGTTCACGAATCGAGTCCATTGTCGAATCGACCTTATCAATATTACTGCCATTAAGGACGGGCGTACGTATCAAGTCAGCTACTGTCTGGAATGTAAATGTATTCGAGAAAAACACGCACAGACTTCCGTGAATGTGCTTGAGGGCGTCGGCACCTCTCCGCATCGCTTGCATTGTCTCGAGGTTCATGTTGGCACTCTCGATGGCGTTCACTTGTGTCTCGAGCGTCATTCGTGTCCCCGCGATCCGATCCAGCTCATTCTCGTACGCTTTCTTCTGCCGCAACGCATTTGCCGCTCCTACCCAAGCCAAGGAAAGCTAAGAATTCACGCTCTATGACCGAAGGTGCGCAGCCGATGGAGGTCGCTCACCTCGCTTATTTGTAGATACCATCGCTTTCGCCTTGTTCTGCTCCTCTAAGATCTTCTTGTTCAAGTACTGCTCCTTCTTATCCAGCATGCCAAGCTGCTCTCGCAGACCCACGATCGCATCTCGCGGTGCATTTTGATTTCGTCGGCTGCCGCCGAACCAGGCTCCCCAACCCGACATGATGGCCTAGGATAGTTGCTGTGATTCCGCGATGTGCGCGGGAATGCGGTGCAGCTCGTCGCAAAGCAGTATCTGAGGGCTTACTGGTTAGTCCTGATACCGATTTAAAGGAATTGATGTGATACCAGATCGGATCGATCGGTGAGTTGCACAGGAGATGAGTTGATGCGCACCCCGAACGCTCCCGCCCCTCCCGATCGTGTCAGAACTCGGACGGCGCCGTTTCAAAACTTGGATGAGCTTCTGCTAAGCGCAAAGCAAGGTGGGCGAATACTATATGCTTGAAATATTCGCTGCAAGCCGGATTGCTACTGAGTAGTAGCCTTCGTCAAGCTGGACCCAGGGAGTAATGAGGTAAGAGTGTGAGAGGCTTGGAGCTGAAGCGATGTTTGCGATGACACGCGACCGCGATTTGGCCAAGAGGATAAAAGCGATCCATGAGAGCGCGGATGGACAGAATAACCAGCCGCACAGTAAGTCTATAGTAGTCAATACTTCATCACGAGCAAGACATCTGCCTCATCAGTCAATCATCATAGACCAGCCTGCAATCCCTCATCCCAGGCTCATCAAAACACCTCACAATAACTTAGCCTCTTCACGACACTCAACCATCCTCTCACACATAGATCGTAGCCTCATCTAGGTCAGCGCAGCACTTTATTACAAGCTAAGAGCGCTGCAGCGCAGTATCTGCACCGTCCGACCACAACCCGTTGGCTGGTCAAAGACTCCTGTCTGGCTCCCTTTTTATATTAATCACTCTCCAGATGAACCCTGCTATCCGACCATGCTCGCAGTATTGCCCCAATTTCAAGAGAAGCAGAGACGGGCCTCTGCGAATTCGGTGCCCGTTGCCTCAACTTTGTATTCAAATACAGAGAAGCACCAGCGCTCCCTTGGCGGCGAGAAAGAGACGACGCCTTCAGAGCGTTCACAGCGCAATACCTCGCCAGACTTTCGCTGAACAATACCTCACCAGGGGAACGCCTGCGCACACCAAAGGTCTTGTTTCCGGCTCTTTTGCTTTAATCCATACTATTGGCCCATCACAGAGGCATGATGTCGCTTAAATGATGATGGAAGGTACACTCTGGACGAGATGCGGGACGAGGAGACGAATTCTTTAATGTACTTGTTGAGCTCAATGATGAAGGCAAATGGTGCCATAAAAAACTCGGAATGGGTTCGAATCGACATGCCTTTTGGAGGGCCTTGCGCTCATACATCCCTCCGCAAATACGGTACTTAACTGATACAATCTTCTTCCGATTGAACACAAGGCTACTCCTTGAAGTACTCATCAACGAGATGATACCGTGGCAAACAGGCCGGAATGGAGGCAGGAAGACAGTGTATATGGCACAGGATAATTTGCTGCCTCAGGCTCCGACGTTGATCGTGCAGTGTTCTAGGCTGTCGCACACAGTGGCGGAGCAACAAGTGCGAAGGAGCAATGACATTGCAACATATGGCTCGGGCCTGCTTCTCGCTTTACGCCGATGTATCCGGATTCATACCATAACCTTTTCGTACAAGGTGAGTACGCATAATACCTTGTCCTGCTTGCGAGCAGTCTAGCCCAGGGTAAGGGGTGTGCCCACGATGTTACAGTCGTTGAAAAGGAAAAGTACATGTTCCTCAGCCTGAATGCACCTCAATCTTGCGCATTCACGCGTCGGGGACCCAGACCAATACGAGCGAAATGGGGACAGAGCCGTTGTAGCGTTCACCCATCTGAAACAGCATGCAGACCGACATTTTCGAGGAAGCTCTGGTCCACCCTGACACGACACACGCAATACTCGAACACAGTGACTCGATCTACCTACCAATCGGATGGTTTCACCGCGTGAAGAGTCGGAGAACTTCCGCATCTGTCAAATTTTTGGTTTCGTTGACGTTGCATAACACCATATACATTCTGTCCACTACTTTCTAGCTGTCGCGTACGATTAGTTTTGAATTTGTGCTGGCGGCGCAAATCTGTCCCCTGATCGGCAACACTTGAAGATCAGGACAAGGCCTTGCCGATAGTCTCATCAACATTTGCCACCAGCTGCGTCTCGAGACGGTGAGGCAGGTGTGACACATCTGCGTACAGTGTAGGCTGTTCGTATCAGCGCACGCTTTCACATTGCATGCAAACTAGGTCGGGTGTTACTTACCCGACCATCGCACGATCGTTCCCTTTCCGGCCTCCGTGCTTGCCTTCAAGATTCGCAGTATCGCCGAAAAGCGCTTGCTGCGACGTGTGGTAGAGGGCAAAGAGGTGTGATTGACGTGAGAGGACCCGTTGATGGATCCACTGGGTCGGGAGGGATAGATGATTTCGGTGATGGAACAATTCGCGAATCTCCCCGGCTCGACACCGGACGCTACTACCGCGTGTTCTTCGCGTAAGAGTACTCCACTGTCAAAATGCATCCAAGTCAGCTACAGACGGAAAGATCCGTTCAGATGTACAACCATGGCAGAAAACGCACCCGAACAGGTTAGTCAGCGCTGACCCGTGACTGACTACCAGTACGGTCCGCGCATACTTGCAACCTTTGGTGTCTTCGGCCGGCGATGTTCCTTCACTTTCTTCAACCAGATGCTGGGGTACTGGGGGTTGAAACTTGGTGTGATCCAGCAACTGCACATCGGCTTGCTCCTTGCTTGCTTTACCGTCGTCAGCTCCTTGTATCGGCCATGGACCTGGATTTGAAAGAACGTCATTCCAAAAGGAAGCAAATCGTGCACAGACCCTGAAAGGAGAAAAGGTGTGCTCGTCGGCTCTGGGATGCCTGTTTCTGGTCACTCCCGTTGCTCACTCTTCCGCGCTCTCAGCGCCTTCTGGTTCTCCATGACGCCGACCAGCGCCCGGCTTGCCTTGTAACACACCGAGGTGTTGTTCCATCAGGCGGGCATCAGTGAACGTGCTAGTCACATTGTCAGAGTTGGAAAAGCTCTTGTTTTGCTTTATCACCGCCAGCGCGGTCTGTTGCAAATGCATTAAACGCCACCATAGAAAAGGCTACGATCAGGCTTCCATCTACTCCTTTCTGAATTGTAAGTCAGCTCTCACATCTCTTGCACGCTTCAGAGGACTCGAGTATACTTCATCTATCTTAGTGTTGGCCAGATGACGACCAGTGTAATATGCCTGTAGCCGCCCGGCCTCATTCAGATCTGTATCTAGCTGCCCCTGGATAATCCCTTAGCAGACAGCAAACATAAGTATAAACGGTCATAAGAGGCGGCTCTTGGCACACGGCCCTCACTTTGCCTGTTCTCTTCCGTCTCGCCATGCCGCATAAGCAGTATGCGGACTCCTTGGCAGCTCATTGTGAACCTTTACGTGTTCTCAGGGCCGCCACGCACTGTCGTTGATGGGGACGAAGTGATGTTCGTGATGGGGCTGACTGATATCAATGGACGGAGGTCTGTTGCTGAGGATGAACACGATCTAACGATGGCCCAAGGTCGAGGCTTATCACGCTGAGCGTGAGCAAATCAGTTATGGATGCTCAAGACACAGATACAAGTGCTTAGAGGGATGTAAGCAGGTTCAGATTGAACTTGCCATATTTCGGGCGCTTCTATTTAAATTTCAGTGGAACTGAGGCAATATTGGTTGATATTAGCCTCAACCATGATGTCAACCGTGTCACATTCGATAGGGCATGACAATTTGACCTGGATGACATTTAGATGAGGCGCCGGACGGCCCGATCCTTTGTTTTGGGCAATCACCGCTGACCCATCACCTTCGCGTGGAGTCTCGTTTATGCCCCAAATCTGGGCGCCTGAGCCTTGCCAATCGTGTCTAGCTACAGCATGGCCGCGATCCGATTCCATGGGCCCAACGGTGCTACATAAGCGCTGTCTGTCACCCGTCTGGAGATGACGCAAGAAGTGGCATCCCAAGTGGTCTCAATCACCGTGCGATGCTTCTTTGCCGGCACCACGGCTTCGAAGGTGGGTTGTAAGGGTCTCGTTTTAACGCCATTTTCATCGCTGATACGTTCGAGCCTGGCACTTTCTTGTTGGGCTTGTAGTGGTCGGAAATCTTGAAGCACCTTCGCGCGCGTAACGCTGCAGCAGACCAACGCACTAGCTCGTCCTCTGCCGTGACCATCGACGCCTGGGAGGCATCATTTGTTTCGGGTTCGTGTGCATGCCGCGCTTAATGAAGCTATATGCATCCTGTACAGCAAGGTAGCTGAAAAAGTAACCTTTGATATCTTTGCAGATTCTATATTACAACTGCTTCTAGACACCGAAGCGGCTTCCTGTGATGCGCTTGTTTCCTATGTGAAAGCTGCTTGTGAGGTTCAAGATGACCAGTCACCGCGCTCATCCACTGTGGTTGCGTCCGCGGCGAATGTAAACGGTGATCATGAGCCCTTGATGAGGCCTCGCGACTTCCTTCGCAGCTTCTTCCGACAACTCATTGGCGGAAACGGGGGTGCGATACTGCAAGCAATGTCGAGACTCGAGCCTCTTGCAATGACCATTCAAAGCGTGGGTCTTTGGCGACTTAATTCACCTCCTCATCCCATCGGAGTTACATATAGTGAAAGAATCAAGTCTGCGGACGACCTTATCAAAGTGCTGGACGAGGCAGCACGCTTCATCGATGCCTTGGGCATCTCAGTCCCAGCGGCCAGCGAGGCTACGATGTGCATGTTGGCCGACGTGATGGTTCCAGCGGTGCTGGCAGCTGTCTCCTCAAGCGACAAAGCGTGCATCGATCTTGATGAAAAAGTTAAGACCAAGCTGTCCCAACGTGTGCCTCCAATTTTGTTCGGAGTGCAACGTCTCGCTGCTTTGTTGCCAAGCGTGGCTCAGGTAGCGCTCGAGTTAGTCGCCCGATTCCAAGAGATTGTTGGTCGGATTGGTGGCGCACAAATGCCGTTCGATGCTCAGGTAGCCTCCCAAGAAAGTCCGAACCAGGTGGTCGGCTCCCGCTCTGCGTTGTCGACACTTTCCTGGAGGCGAGTTATGGAACTACCAGAGTCGAAGGAATCCTTGCAAACCATGCGATCACCGGATATCTGGCAACTGTCTGTTGTGCAGCCTGAGATTGCTATTCTGGTTACCAAAATTGTGAGTCTGTCGCCTCCCATTCCGGAATTGCTGCGACCTTTTTTTCTGACTTCTAGCACTTCCCAGGCCGAGCCGCGAGTACCGTGGCAGTCTAAACTCTCTCTCCTCCGAAATGTCTCGAAAGCCAGGCGGGGAGGTGAGTACGAAGATATTGGTGATCCAACCCAGTCTTTTTGGTTCGAAGTGCTACACGCAACAGCCATTGGCTGCGCGTACGCAAACGCCATACCAGCATCAACCGCAGGGTCCCGAAACGCCGTCGTATTATGGAGAGCAGCTTTGTGCAGCATAGTCCCGAGTGCCATGCGAGCATTCGCCGATAGTGATGAATCTCATCCGCAAGACTACAACCTTGTCGTGAAAGCACTCTTCCTGACAAGCGAAGGCGTTTTACAGGCATGTGGCGGACCAGAAGTAGCTAATGAGAAGTCCGCATCCCTCAGTGGTGATGCAGGTACGCACGAGGGCGACAATGCGAAGTAAGTTTCAAAACTGCTCAGATTGTTTGCTCTCCACTTACTTTCCCACTCCATTGAGATACAGTTTGAATTCGCGCGCGACCATACCGTCACTTCTGCTCAGGTCACTGATAGAGAAGAGGCTCATTAGCTCAGCTCTGGCTGCCGATGTAGTTATGGCTCGAGCTGCTGAGGTAGACTTGACGTCTTTGGGCACATCACTATCCGCGATGAGCTCTGCTCAAGGCTCTTCTGTACAAGTGAGAAAGGTTGACTACTTTTTCTGGAGCGACGCAGTGCTAACCAGATTGCATTTGCCTAGGCGCTCATTGAGCAGCGCTTGTCTGCGGACAATCCTCTGACCTTCTTCGACCAGATGCGATATGACTACGGCACGCAATGCTTGCAAGCAAAGCTTCTTGTCGAGCAGTTCACTGGTTGGATCAGTAGCAAAGATCTAGAAACTGCTGCAAACTGGTCTCGAATTCTGGTGGACCATTGTGCAACTCTCGACATCATTGTGTCTCACACATCACCGCAAGAGCTTTTCCGACCCGTATGTCAGTGGCTGAATGCCGATGGCCTGCTCAATCCTGGTGAGGAAGTTCGATGTGTCAATTACGAGGCTTTTGCTAAGCTCGGATTCTCGCAGCCGAGGAAAGCACATCTGTCGGTACTCTAATATTGTTCGCTCAACTACTCATCAAACGTTATCAGGTATGTGCATCGTACAGAGCACGCGTCTGAAGATGATCTCACACCATCTTGCAGGTCTGTCTTCCGGAGTTATCTGATGACCAGCTTTCAAGTGTGATCCGATCTGATTCGTGGGCGTATCAGCTACACGAATTGTCAAAAGAGCATCGCGCTCTCGTAGACAGATGGATCACCGCGCTCTTTGATAGCGACGGTATCTCGGATGAGCTGCTCAGGTGAGGACAGGGCTCGTCAAGGAGCGCGATATTCCGACTCGACTAACAAGGCTGCACGCCTTTCAGAGAGTCCCCACCTCGGACACTCTTACTTCTGGCTCCAACATTATTCGCCCAATCCATTGCCACATGTCGGAGTGGCCTGATCGACCTGGAACTGCTGAGGAACGGCCTCACTTACTTCCTCGAGGATCCTCTCAGCTACACTCTGCCCGGAGCGCTGCTTTGGCTTCTAGATGAGATCCAACGGACGCCTCTGATCGCCAAGAGCGAAAGAGGGCCTGAGACTTACGAACACAGCCGTGTGATTCTCATGGAGATCCTCGGCATGCTGCTCGACGCAGAAAAGTGCCCGGCAGCAGTACAGAGTCTTGTCGAAGGCGAGATGCTGGCATTCGGGTTGAGTTCTGAGTCTCAAACGTCTATGCAAGGCTGGTCTACCACTGTCGATACCAGTAACCTCAAGCACAAGCTCGTGGCTGGTTATACTGAACATGGTAAGTCTACACGGGTTTATGCTATGACCTCAAGTGAACGTTAACGGTCGGCCATTTGTCTGCAGCCTACCTACCCGCCAAGTTCGTCCTGCACAATCTGCTGCAACTGCCCGGCTCGGTCGATGTGCCTACACTATCGGGACTCTGGACAGCTATATGCGCTCCCAGCCGACTCAGTTGCTCGGCAGTCCTTGCAGAGTTAGCGAATACGCACTACTTCTTCCACAACACCGACTTGAAGGCCGCAGCGATGTGCTTGGTCGTGCTAGAACTCTCAGCACCGACTAGTGGCGATGGTCCGCTGGCGTTCTCTCTTGCGCGGCTGCCATCCGAGCAGATCAGCGCCGTGGGTATTGCCTGTACCTTTGCGGCGCTCAAGCTGCTCGCGGCCTCTGCGGATGAAGCACTCGCAGATCGGCTGGGCAACGTCCTTCTGCTCATCAGCCTGCACATCTGTCGACATCGCGCTCGAAAGGCGCTGGATCCCTCGCGACTCTCGGTGCTGAGCGAGAGCATTGATGACGCAGTGCTGCGACGTTTGCCAAAGTGGCAAGCCGTACACGATGCATTGGCTGCACCCGATGGGGCATTTGAAGGCCTGTAACGTTGTGAAGCGCAAGCAATCGTAATTGCTGTGGATTTGGGAGTGCGTCTATGCGTGCATGTACAATGGATGTGGTTATCACCCCACGAAACGGTGTCTTTCTCTCTTTGAAATCTTCGGGACAAAAACGTGCGAGTTTTGAAAAGCAAGTTTGATTTGCTCACTGCATTCTTCCATCGCTCCTTTACGCGCTCTCCAGCTGGAAGCCTTGGGACGCCTGTGGGACGCTGAGGATACGCAAGCTGTTGGTTGCACCTTGCCCCGCGCGCCAGCCCTGGAGCGCAATGACTGTATCGCCCTTCTCGATGATGTTGAGCTTGAGCGCCTCGGCGAGGCCGAACTTGATCCTGTTGTCCACGTCCTCCTGCCACTTGGAGTTGGAGTCCGGGCGAGCGTATGGGTAGTAGAATGGGTAGCAGCCCCGGTAGATGTGGACAGCGCGTGCGGTCTGCGGGTTGCGCGTGATCACGAGAATCGGGCAAGAGGGGCGGTATTTGCTGACGAGGCGTGCTGTGTTGCCCGAGGTGGACATGAGCATGATCGCACCTGCTTGCTGCTCCAGCGACGCAGAGACGGCGGCCATGGCGACCGTCTCGGATGTCTCAGTGGGAACGAGGGTGAGGGAGCGCATCTCGTTGAAGAGCGGCACGTATGAGACGGACTGCTCAGCGAGATAGGCGGTCTCGGCCATCATGTTGACCGCCTCGATCGGGTAGGCACCTTTGGCGGTCTCTCCGGAGAGCATGACACAGTCTGCACCATCGAGGACAGCGTTTGCAACGTCGCTCACCTCGGCACGCGTGGGGCGGTTGTTGACGACCATGCTCTCCAGCATTTGGGTCGCGCAGATGGACGGCTTACCGGCAATGTTGCACTTGGAGATCATCATCTTTTGGGCCATGAAGACCTGCGCTGCGGGGATCTCGATACCGAGGTCGCCACGTGCGACCATGATGCCGTCGGACTCCTTGAGAATCTCGTCAAAGTTGAGCACGCCCTGGTGGTTCTCAATCTTGGAGATGATCTTGATGTGGGCGCCCTTTTCGCCGAGGATGCTGCGGATGGTGCGAACGTCGGAGCCCCTGCGGATGAAGGAGGCAAAGATCATGTCGAGGTCCTGCTCGACGGCAAACTCGATGTCCTTCTTGTCCTTCTCCGAGATTGCTGGCAGGTCGACATCGGTGAGGGGCAGGTTGACACCCTTCTTGTTGGACAGCACGCCATTGTTGACGGCGCGGACCTTGACCATGTCGTCTCCCTCGATGGCGAGGACCTCGAGGGAGAGGATGCCATCGTCAACGTAAATTGTGCGACCGACCTCGACCTTCTTGGGGAGGTTCTTGTAGTCGATGTAGAGGAACTTGTCGCTGCATGCCTCTGCGTACTTTTCGTTCGTGGTCACGTAGAACTCGTGACCCATGCTGATCCTGACGTCCTCTCCGTTGACCATGACACCGGTGCGCATCTCTGGGCCCTTGGTGTCGAGTGCAATGGCGAGCGGCCTGCCACTAGACTGGGCGACGGCGGCCCGTGAGTTGTCGATGACGCTCTGGAAGTACTCGTGGCTGCCGTGCGATGCATTGAGACGGACTGCCATTCAGGGTTGCGTGAATGCATTGTCGAAGAGTCAGTACGAGACGATCAAGCGCTGGGATCGATATACAACGCAACGCACCAATGTTCATGCCAGCTTTGCGCAGCTTGCCAAGCATCTCTACGGAATTGGTTTTGGGGCCAATGGTCGCGATGATGGACCTGTGAAAGGGAAGCGCGCGGACGTGTAAGTTGTGCGGTCAGGATGATGATACCATCTGCCCCTTTGCCCATCCTTGCTCGTCCTTCCGATTGGTCCTACACTCACGTCTTTCGCAAGAACTTGTTAGAATTGTCGACGCCATGTTCGAGGGGGTTGAGGCTGGCAAGCCATTCGAGCTGGGTCTTTGCGATGGGTTGATAGAGCATGATGGGCGGTGATTGAGCTTTACGACGTCAGCTGGCAATGGTGTAAAGGTGCGCGCGACCAGTGCCTCCAAGATGTGCGGCGAAGAAGAAGACGGTGACGACAGGGAGGGTGGTTATAGTGGTGGTGAGAAACGTGCTGGACAGCTGCGAAAGGGAGGCCTGCCAAGTGTCGACGATGGAGCTATCTACCGATCAGCTGCGGTGGAGAAATTGTGCGAATAAGAAGACGATGCAAAAGGAAAATGTCCCAACACAACTTGTCTGTTGATGACGGCGCAGGAGATTTGTGAGCGACGTGGCGGTGCTGCCCTAACCTTCTCGTTCTTGGCGGCTCCACAGCAGGACGAACAACAAAACTTTGGCGGGCATGTGAGTGTGGCCTGTGCACTCTTTCCGCACCGGGCGGCACCTCGCCAGTCTTGCACGGCCCGGCCCAAGTTCGGCGCATGGCAACCGCGCTCGCCTACTTCTGTTCCTCTCTCTGAGGAGACGATCATGGTTTCTCCCGCTGCAGAAGAGGCTGGCTGCCCCAGCTTGCCCGCCACCGTAAACACATGTATTGCAATGCGTCGTAGCCATGACCGGGGGCCTGCCATCTGACAATGTCGGCTTCTGGTGGTGCTGCCGTCTTGTCCTTGAATGCGGGACTGATTACGGAGGCCTGCGTGGATGCGCTTGCAGCCCTGATGCCCGCGCTCTGACAAAAAGCAGCTCTGGTGGCGGGCCTCTGGGGAGAGTTGCACCGAATCAAAATGGTCCTCCGTTGCTTATGTACGCGAAAGGGCATGATTGTGCACTGCCGGATCCTGGAAAGAATTGTTGTCTCGTCGGGTTTCACCACCGCGGCTCGGACGATTGCAAATATGTGCGGGCCGTGCCTCGAGAGTCGAAAGAGGTATGGCGAACATGTCTTGCGACCAATGAGCGAGGGTGCATGTTTTCTGACGTGCCGATCTCTCACCGCAGGAGGGCTCTTCGTGTGTGGCAGCATGAATGCAACTTCATCGTTACTTCTGCGTGCTGCGCCATGCCTCACCGGCACCAACGTCGTGCACCCTGCCCCAGCAGCGTTGCTGCTCCTTCCGCGCCGATCCGTTTGCTGGTCCTATAAGCTGCCGACACGCTGCCTGGTTCCCTCGCTGTCGCCGCCGCCTGCTGCTGCATCTCCCTGTGGGCGCTGCTACTCCCAGGTGAGGCGCTTCGAATGCTCGCCCAGCCCTTCAGGAACAAGGGCGTTGCACCGAGATAGCCATAGTCTTCAAGCACTCTTTCGCAGAGCACTTGCCACGACAGTCGCGTCGCCGATCGCAAAGGCCGCTGACTCGGGGGACGTAGCAGAAGCACCACGCCTTTCTGGTCATGGCTCTGATGGTCAACAAGACTCATCTCACTCCACCATCACGCATCCCCATGTCGCATATCATCTGTTCGCCGTCGCCTGCCTTGTCTATGCCATCGTCATCGTCGGCGGTCTCACACGGCTTACCGAGAGCGGCTTGTCCATCACCGAATGGAACCCAGGGTTCAAGGGGATGTGGCTGCCTTCATCGCCAGAGGAGTGGGAACACGAATGGTCGAAATATCGCCAAACGCCGGAGTTCTTGCTGTCAGTTGTGAGATTCACATCCAAGCGTTGATCTATGGGAGCGGCCCGGCTCACGCAGCTCCCCCTTTGCTATTTCTTTTCCAAGACTGAACAAGAGCATGACGTTAGACGACTTTAAGAGTATCTACATGTGGGAATGGGCGCATCGGGTGCTAGGCAGAGTCATCGGTGTCGCCTTTGTCCTTCCTGCTGCCTTCTTCCTGACACGCCGATGGGTGGCAAAGGACACGCGCTGGAAGCTGCTCGCCATCGCAGGCGGCATCGGCTTTCAGGGCTTCCTTGGATGGTACATGGTCACGAGCGGCCTCGCACCTCCACCAGGCTCTGCTCCCGTCATCTCGACGGCTGACACGCATATAACGACTGCGCTCCCTCCGCAAAGCCCAGCGGACTGGACGCCACGAGTGAGCCAGTTTCGTCTAGCTGCGCATCTCGGAACGGCCTTCCTCGTGTATGCGGGCATGGTGCACACCGGACTTCTCGTCCTGCGCGACTACAGATTTACCGTTCAAAAAGGCACTGTCGGCGGCTTCAACATGGCCGTGCAAGGTGCTGCGGAGAAATACATTGCCGCGCTGCAACATCCGTTATTCCGACGTCATGCTCGCATCACAGCGGCAGTCACCCTTCTCAGCTTCATCACCATCCTCTCGGGTGCCATGGTCGCCGGGCTGGACGCCGGGCTTGTCTACAATGAATTCCCTGCAATGGGTGAAGGCAGGCTCGCACCGCCCTTTACGGAGCTCATGGATGATCGCTATTCCCAAAGGCCAGACAAGGGCGACAAGGTCTGGCGCAATCTGACGCAGAACCCAGTGACAGTGCAGCTCATACACAGGACACTCGCCATCACTACTCTGTGCTCTGTCATTGCCTTCGGCTGGAGAACGCGCAATCTCAGAGCCGCCTTCCAGCGCGCAACAGCAGGACAGATCCAGCTTCCCCCCGTCATTCCTCGCTTGGCCATGCTTGCTTCCGCTTGCGCAATAGGCCAGGCGACGCTGGGCATCATGACGCTCATCTACTTAGTTCCCATCCCACTAGCGTCCGCGCACCAGGGCGGCTCTTTGATCGTCTTGACTGTCCTCGTCTCGCTTCTAGCGGCTATGAAGAAGCCAAGTCAGGCGATGCAGCTTTGGAGGCAACAGCAGCAACTCGGGCGCGGGGCAAAATCGCTGTGTGACACGATCTAGTGAAAGTGTGACATATGTATGCTACATCCGCAACACGATCACAACTCATTAACAGTCTACAGGGCTCCAAGGGCTGCCTGACTCACCTGCTATGTGGAGACGCCGAAGTCGCTTAACTCACCCATCTCACATATAGCCTTGGCAAGACCGAGAATATAATTTTCGAGCTCGTAACGCTATTCACTTGGTGAATTTATCCAGCGGATTGGCGAGTAAGTCCGAGGAACGCTCTTGAACTGGTTCGGGCGGGAAAATGCTGCTTGTTGCATCAAATGCGCACGAGTCGCTCACTTGAACCTCATTGTGGCTTGCGGCATGAATCGTAGTTGCAAGCACACTCATCGTTGAAGTGCGTGGGCCTCTCAAACTCTTACACCATTCGCACTGAGTCCTCGATCGCGATCCGACGCGGCCAGCCGCGTTCCAACCATGTCCTGGTTTTGCACCTTTATGAACGTGACCTATCCGAAGGGCGCCCACGCTCCGCCAAGGATTGTGGCCGAGTACATTTCCGATTTCTACGCGCGCGGTACCTTCCGCGAATGCAACTTGAGCCTGGAGGACCACGAAATGATTGAACATTGCATCACATGGCGCTAACGAGCGCACGGAAGCACATCCTAGGAAATTGCATGACGTGTCGTCCAAACCCCGACGTGAAACGTGTTACAAAGCCAAGGCAAAGCAATGCCCCTCTGCGTAAAAGGTCTTGCCGAACGTGTGTTTGTGTGAAAACGAAGCCATTCGGGGAATTTTTGAGCACCATGAATGGTTGACAGACTGAATGGTTGAGAGTCTCACGGACTACCATCCGTCGTCATCCCTGCCGGCACGTGGAGGGGATTCACGGCGAGCCGGCGAGCGAGAGCGCTCGCGGGGACGCTCGTCACGACCGGAGGAACGGCTTCCACCTCCATAACGATCGCCGCCGTATCGGTCTCCAGCGCCGCCTCTGTAGCGATCGCTGCCTCCGTAACGCTCGCCTCCTCCATAACGGTCTCCACCTCCGTAGCGATCCCTACCACCGCCGCCGTAGCGATCACCACCTCCATACCTGTCACCTCCACCTCCACCGCGGCTGCCGCCGTCGTCACGACCCGTGTCTGCAGGCGCTGGATCGACGCGCACCTTGTTTCCACGAAGCTCGGCGCCATCGAGACCCTTGAGAGCGCGCTCGTAGTCATCAACGTTCTCGTACTCCAGGATACCCTCGTCGGGGCGCGAACGATCAACGTCGGTGAAGGTGACTGGTCCAAATTCACGTCCCATGTCCTTGATGTCTTGCCACGATGTGTTCGGTGGCAGGTTCGACATGATAATACGATGGCGACCGCGGCGGAGGCTCGGACGAGGGGCGCCATACCCGCCATAGCCATCTCCATATCCACCGCCGTAACCTCCAGCAGGGCCGCGCGGGGCAGCCCTTGCCTTGGCAGGTTCGACGATGAGTCTGTCGCCATTGAAGTCTTTGCCATTCAGAGCCTGTGGAGATAGTCAAAGCAAAGGAAAGGACTGAGGACATGGAAGTCCATGCCAAATTCTCAGATCTTCTCACCTGGCATGCATCCTCTGCCGCACGTGGGTCCTCAAGTTCAACGAACCCGAAGCCGGACATGACACGCATGTCAACAACGCGCTGAGCGAAGCGAGATGCGAGATCAGTCACGAACAACCATCCCACGCGTGAGGATGTATGCGCAGACTCACTCCGTAGGTTTTGAAGAGATCCTCCAATTCTTCGCGCCGCGTGTCCGGCGGCAGGCGGCCGACATACATGCGAGTGAACGACATATTGTTGCGGAGTCGAAAGCGTGCAGGCTTTTCTGAAAGATATCTCGCAGTTGCTAGGCGTTCGCACTCCAGATTTGCATCGGAAGGTGACCAAAGATGGAAAGATGGGATGAAGGAGGAACATAGCACACATCGGACATCCTGTAGAAGATGATGCATAGAGTTGGTGGGCATTGATGTGCTTCCCTCGCGGCTCTCTGCTCTGTCGTGTGAAGTTCCGACTTCCGTGCCGCAGTCCGCACATCATCCCAGTGGGAAAAGGCGAGTCACAACAATCGATTCTCCTCTCCTCTGGCAGGGGCCAGGCAATCGAATGAGAAAGCGAGTGGCTTTCGCTCCGCAGCTGCATCTTCTGGCCGTTCCTTGTACGCTGCTTTCGATGTTGGATAGCGACTGCACATTCGGCTAGTGGTTGCACTCGTGCTCTCTAATTGTCGACGCCCCAAACAGGGTTCGCATTTCCGGTCGTCAGGAAGGGAGAGCCCTCGTTGTAGTGCGGACTGCAACGACCAGCGGCTCGACCTTTTAGCGACGACTTGCTTGAAGTCTGTTCGCTTGACGTGGCTTCAGATGGTGATGCATTCGATCAACTGGGCTACTTCCTTGCTTCCTGATGTGCTCTATCGATGAATCGTGCGCTCTTTCAATCGGCAAGTTCACCTGTGATCGCCTTCTGAAATATACTTGTTTGCATGGCGTCTCACGGTAGCGAAGAAGCACTCAAAGAGCTCGAAATTTACGACTCTCTATAGCACTAACAGCATGCGTAGTCCCGGCGTCGTACGGGGTTGACATCTGGATCAACGACTGAGCCTTGGTCGATACCTGCGGCCTAGAGATACGGAACTCGTACGCAAACATTCACATTCAATATGACCCATGACGACAAGAATTCACGAGAACGCCTTGGCTTCTGACTTGCGTTGTCGATGTGTCTACCCACGCTGAAGCAAGAGATAGGTAGCTACTTTATAAGAATGACGCCGTCTTTATGAGGGCTGATGACCCCCTTCAGCCGAGGCTCTCAAACTAGCGTCTTGGCAGATCTGTGCTCAAGCACACCCAGCCATACACACTCCGCACAGTGCCTTGCACAAATCAATCGTTATGACTACGAACAGTTCCGAAAAGGGCTTTGACTACAAGACCTGCAACGTCCTCGTCGCCATTGAGCAGCAGTCGCCAGACATTGCCCAAGGTCTCGACCACGGCTCCCTCGAGGAGCATGGAGCGGGTGACCAGGGAATCATGTTCGGCTACGCGACGGACGAGACCCCAGAGCTCATGCCGATGACCCTCATGCTTGCCCACAAGCTTAACTCGGCCATGTCTGCCGCTCGCCGCGATGGCTCCCTCGGCTGGCTCCGTCCCGACTCGAAGACGCAGGTGACGATCGAGTACAAGAAGGATGGTGGTGCGATGGTCCCTCTCCGTGTGGACACTATTGTGATCTCGACCCAGCACGCCGAGGAGATCTCTACCGAGGACCTTCGCAAGGAGATCCTCGAGAAGATCGTCAAGAAGGTCATTCCCGCCAACATGCTGGACGACAAGACCGTCTACCACATCCAGCCATCGGGCCGCTTCGTGATCGGCGGTCCTCAAGGTGACGCCGGTGTGACTGGACGTAAGATCGTGAGTACTTCCTCTTTATAATATGGTCACCCTTGCTCGTGATGGCCTTTTCCTGACACATACTCTCTATGTCGCACTTTCCCCCCTTCCCTCTTTGCACAACGTTTTTGAATACTTCCATCCTCATCGTCACATAGATCGTGAGCATGACAGAGCGACAGGGTTGTCAATCAGCGACGGGTCATTGACACTACGTCTATTTCTCTCCTCTTTCCTCCTCGGTCGTGCAACATTGGTTCTCTCTCTTTCCACTGACCAGGTCGACACGTATGGCGGGTGGGGAGCACATGGTGGTGGCGCTTTTTCTGGTGCGAAACGGCGGTTCTCTGAATATCTCTATGCAATCTCCCACTGACTCTCTTCGCTCTTCGGTGCATGAACCGAGCAGGCAAGGACTTCTCCAAGGTCGATCGCTCTGCAGCATACACTGCGCGATGGGTTGCGAAGTCTCTCGTCGCCTCTGGCTTGGCCCGCCGCGTCCTTGTGCAGCTGTCGTACGCCATTGGGTGCGTCTCGTGTAGTTCCCCCACTTACGCGTTCAGCGAGTTGCTCATGGA
>NW_013546859.1:0-26358 GCF_000711695.1 Tilletiaria anomala UBC 951 | reverse complement strand
TGGCAAAAATTGAAACGGTAATGCGTGGCAGCCAGCGTCGTCCACTGCGCGAGATGGGCTCTAGCTGCCGAAAAGGGACACAGGAGCAATGGCAGCGCGGGCGCTTGAGCCAACGGAGGGAAGCACCGCGAATCACGTCGAAGCAACAGGGCCCGTAGGACATCATCGAGCGTCATTGAAGGTTTGAGGGCAAGGAACAAGCTACATTGACTGCATAGGAAAGCTGGCACTTTGTGAATATATAAGGGCGGGGCATAGCACTCAGAGTTCGTGTAGCGTAGATAACAAACAAGGTGCCAGAACATCTTATCTTGGTCGTAGTGAGCCATTCATTCATGAGATCACCTCCCAGGAGCAAAGGCCATCGAAGTATGTAACGCAAATTTCAACTGAATGCAAATTCTGAGAGTGCAGGATTTATAACGTGCAAGGGTTATGAGCACTGGAGTTGTTATTTCGAAGTGATCTTGCCTGTTGTCAGCGCATCTGCCCCATTCCCGGCTTCAACCCCAACAGGGAGGTTTTTGAAGTCGCTTCAGTGGCCGTCTAGACCTTCCACATCCACCTGATAAGCACTGCGAGGGGGTCCAAAGGCGCAGGTGGTCTGGTGTCATGATTCTGGTACATTTTCATGCTACAGAATGAACCGAGATGCCTGCGTAGTTCATGATTGGTTGGACACGCCAGCATGACCAGGAACGTCATTGCGCCATCTGTCGATCAATGTCGATTTTGGATCGTAGAGAAGATTCGGCCCCCCTATATCGGAGCTGGGTCCCTGAATCAGCGGACTTGGAGCAAAAAGCTGCATATTGGACATCGCATCATAGACCGGCATCGCAGGGTATGCTGGCATTGCCCATTGTGACGGTGGCATCGCCTGCTGAGAGTTCGCCCTTTCCGCCTGGAGCTGTTTGATCAACGCTGCTTGTTCTGCAATGATTGCAGCTTGGGGGTGCGCCATGCCTAGTGGCTCATCATCAGATCCTTCTTCACCCCTAGAAGTGGGATGAAGACGCCTCAATATCTCTGGACCCTGAGGATGCTTGACCCCCAAAGGCGCGTCATCATCGGAGTCCGAGTCTCCTTCCCCGAGGTCTTCAAGTTCTCCTGAGTGCTGGCGGCACCTTTCCGCAGTGGCGGTGCCGGTAGCCGCAAAGTTTTGCTCTGAGTGGCTCGAAAGATGTAGAAGTTCGCCAAGGACATCCTTTCTTTTATTCATGATCTGAGCAAGCGGCATCTCCTCGTCCGAGGAATTGCCGTCTGCAGATGAGAGCAAGTGCGTGAGACGAAGTTCGTAAGGTATGAGACTCGACTTCCGATTGGTCTTTAGTTGATCTAGCGGGAGATCTTCCGAGCTGTCGCTCTCGCTGCCATCGCATTTTTTGCCCTCGTCTTGGCTTAAGTCCAGTAAAGTTTGTGGCTCTTGCAGAGCGTGTTCCAGAGTCAAGGACTTCCGACGCTCATATTCCTCGTGACTTCTTCGAGCTTCGATGACAGACGATCCCTCACTGTCGGTGTCGTGGTCCGATGCCCCGGCAAACCAGTCTGTCGTCCCTCCGTGTCGAGTGCCTTCGGCAGACACAGCAATGTCCAGGGTAAGAGGTTCGGCTGAAGTGATGGGTCGCGCAAGCACAGATGGTCCCTCATGAGGCTCCAATGGCGATCCGACTTCGGCCTCACATTTGTCAGTGCTTGCGGCGCTGGTATAGCTTTGTAACTCCTGCTGATCCTCATCGCGGCGTTTTTGCATCTCACGTTCCCAAACTTCATCTTTGCCAAAAATAGTTTGCATACGCTCTCGTGTGTCGTTCATGCCGAGGGGGCGATCAGCGAATGGCACAGCCCGGCTCGGTGCTAGGGAAACAGACTCGGCATCCGTGGACTTCTGCAAGCCTTCAGCCAAATCCGCCTGACCATAAAACCTGTCAAGGACACAGTCGAGTCAGCAAGCTACCCTGCGGTAGCAGACAGCATAGGGTCTGCATTCACATATTGGCGCTTTTGCGAGTTACCACTCGTGCCTCTGCAACATCGAGGAGAGACTTGCCGTACAGCTTTCCCGCCGGCCTGACATCATCCACCCATGGCTTTCGTCTACCCGATGTAGCACATGAAGATCTCGAGATTGCGCTGCTAGTATCGCTGGAGCCGTCGCTCTCGGTGTCGTCTTCAGAGTCCTCTTCGACAGCCGCGCACGCCGTACCTTGGGGTTGAACCTCGTTGCGGCGGAGCCTTCCCTCCTCCCTACGTCGCCTGCGATCTTTCCTCTCCCTCTTGGACCGTGACTTTCCTTTTTTGCTGCGACTCGTGCTCTGCACTTCCTCTGTTGGCTGAGCTTCCTGGTGCACAAATTCGGTCTGAGTGTAAGGTTCCCAGCCCCAGCCCTCTTTTTCGTCTTCATTCTGCACAAGCTGGTTGCGAAAGAGCACTGTGCTTTGGCTCGCGGCCCTCCGTCCTATGCCAGTTGGTGCAGTGGCAGGGACTGGGATCGGTCGTTCTGCAAGTGTGCTTTGAAGGAAAGCATCCAGCATCACATCTGCTTTCTTGGTTGGTTTCGTGTCACTATCTGCTTTTGCCGCTCGAGTCGAAGCTGCATTTACTGATATGAAGCGGACTGGCGGGAGACCGCGTCCATCGTGCAGAACAAATCCAGGGGGCACATGGATGCCAACGGCATGCAGGGCACCGACGTCTTGTTGCCCACTTCTGGGAGTGTCATTCACAGTCGAAGCGGCTTGGGTATTCTGCAAAGGCTGGGGCATGATCAAGGTACTGGGCACGCGCGCTTCCAGCCCTCGCGCCTGCAGAGGCCCAGATTTGCGCCAGTCCGTTTCCATCGCGAATTCGTCATCCAATGACTCTCTGATGTGCTTAGCCTTCTTGACAGGTTCGAAGAGGTTCGCAAGCTTCGAGAGCTGACCTCTGGTGCGCCAATTGGCAGAGCTCATGTCTGGGTCCAGGGTATTACCTTGCTTACCAGGATCGCGTTTAAGCAGCTTTGGAGGCGGAATTGATGTCACAGGCTTGCGGATAACCTCCATAGAGAAAATGCTATCATTATCTGCCCTGGTTGTATCGATGCTCGATCGTGCATCAGGAGGAACATCGCCGTAGAACTCGGGCATCTGACTATGCCGAGCTAGCCGCTGCAGTTGTTTGGTGGTCAAACCGTCCATTGGAAGGCTACGCCGCTTCCCTCCGCCCAACGACTCTAGTAGCCTATCATCGGCTGCATTCCAGTCTTCGTTCAAATCATCTGCCACTGATAAATGCGAGGGGTACCGGGTGGAGTCCTGAGGAAAGACACCGAATGGATCTCCTGGAACAGCAGTTCGCGGCGCAAGTAAAACACCGCTGGAAGATTGCCTCTTGTGCTCTGGAGTATTGATGTTGCTAGGCGTCGATGGCCGTGCTCGTGATGAAGCTAGAGTGCGTGTTGTACGTGAGGGATGCTCGGGCGACATGAGATGATCGATAGCCGGCGTCATGATCGGAGTTGCCTTCTTACCCTTGTCCCCCGGAATTTCCTCGTCAGACCAGCTCCCGGTGACGCCTAGTGTGCTTTTGCGACGGGCAAGCTCCATTCCACTTTCACCAAGCGACTGCTTATGTGAGATGACCCTTCTGAGGTTCAGCAGATTTTCTGCGTCCTGGGATGCATTACCATCAAGGTGGTCCACAAGTTCGCTCTCGCTTGCTAAGGGTCCAGGGCCGTCCCATTCGGACGGAGGCAACGTCTCCTGCCTCGCTCGATACAGCTTTATCTTGGCGAGCAGAGCAGGGTCGGGTGCAGCGCGAGGACCGCGCCTCGATTTTCCCCGAGAAATATGCGAGAGAATTTCCGCCCCTGTGGCTGTGGTGTTCACCTCGCTTTGTGTTCGTCCCATGAACCCGGCTTGATAGTTCGCTGCCGAGCTCATGTCCCAAGACAGGCGCTGATCGTCATGTCGGGTTTCCGATGGGGGCATGCCGATTACAGAATTAGCCCTGCACCGTCTGCCTTCAATCTTGGCTCGCTCTTCTTGGCTTAAATATTTGTCCACGTTCCAGGCTTCGAGAGCCTGGACGACGTCTTCATTTCTATTGTCTCTGGCGTCGAGCACTGAGCTCGTGGGACGACTCCTGGCGCCGATGAAAGCTTCTCCGCTGTCTAGGCTCGCCCGAGAGAGACTTCCGATGCTAGCAGCGCTCGAGTGCGTTGCGCGAGTTTTCTTCTCACTAGGGAGCGCGACGCCAAGGAAGTCGATGGAAGGCCTTCGAGCTCCATCTCCTTGGTCTGATTGGCGAGAGTCCAGGAGGGACAACCGGCTTGAAAGGCTGTTCGTGCGCGACCGTTGGTGGGGCAAAGGTTTCGAGTCATAGCGGTACGGCGCGAAGATGGCACTTTCGCTTGCCAATTTTGGAGCAGGCAATGATATTCTAAGCGGAAGCTCACTTGTGCCCGATCCAGGCGCTTGACCTTCTCTCCTTCGAAAGAATTCTCTCTCTTTCTCCAAGGCAGCCTGCTCTGCCAAAACCTCGTTGTCGGCTTCAATCAGTGCGGCTGCCAGCTGCAAGCGCGCATTGATGCGTTTTGACATTTTCATTGAGCTTGTCATTCTCGCACACCACTGCGTATACCCTAATGAAGGCGATCGCCCTGCCAGGACGCCGTGCATCAGCACATCGTACCTGTGGCCTATCACGAATGCATGGGAGACGTACTAGGAAATGTGAATGTGCAGATTTTGTTGACGCCAATGTGGCTTCTGCCTTCTGAATCCGATCCAATGCAATAGCTGCTTGGGTATCCTTGCTCGGCCTGCTAGGACAAAGACCGAAAGCTTTGCACCATTGACCTTATCAGTGCGAGTTGTGGCTGATCATGACGCGCGTGCAGGCGTGCTTTAGTGCCAGCCGGCGATCTTCTATGACTTGCGAGGCTGTGTAGGAGGGAAAGAGGCTGGGAAGAGGAGCCACGAGGCAGCTAAGGATGCTTTCAACAGGGACACAGGCTCCAACAATGCGAACAAGGAGTGGGTGCAGGCGCAACGGCTGCAACTCAAACCACTTGCGGCTGGTGCACAAACACCTGCCCTTTCCAACCAAGCCGACCAAATTCTAACCTGCGTCGAGCGTGTATGCCGTGTGGATAGCTCACGCTCGTGGTCAGCAAGATTGGAGCTTTGGACGTAATAATATCTGCTGTCTTGGTCGTCTGCTCGAGCTATTTTGAGCACAACTTGAGACCGGTCATTGATGAGGCATCTTCCAGGACGAAATCTAAGCTGCCAACGCCTAATCATACGGACGTCGGCGGAAGAGCGGTGAGCGCGGCCACATCCAGGGAAAGATACGTACACATCACCGGGAACGGTTGCAAATCAGGTGATCGACGAGGTAATTACTCGGACTTTGCCATACCCCCGTGGGCTACGGCAGTCCTGGTCGAAACAAACCGAATTGTGAGCGCGCGTGATGGTGATGGTGTGAGCTACAATGCGTATCCATACATCCATCTGTCCGTCGCGCGAAATGACTGTTATATCAGACAGGAGGCGAGGTCGCTGAGCGCGGAGGCCAAGCGGCTAGGCCTGAGACCCTGAGACCTGAGAGAGCATTCGACCGATTGCCCTATGTAAGAGCTCAATTAAACTATGGAACGAAAGAATCAAGATTGCCCAAATATAACCTCTATAGGCACTGCCTCTGCATCTGTGGAAGCTTTGAGTGGTGCCAGCTTGTAGCGGTTGGGAAGCAGAAAGACAATGTGATAGGATCGCGAGGTCTATTTGCCTCCCTGATTAAGGTACATAATAGGGAATAGCCATCACGCGTTCAATCCGCTCACATCTCGCTCAACACTTGTGCGAATCTTGTGCAGCGTGTCCTCATCTGCAAAACTGGTTACCAGCAGGAAGTTGACAAAGGAGTGATCAGCCCAGTACGCCACGTGTGCCCAAATCACATTCAAGTATTGATTGCTTCTGATGGAATATGCGGTCACGGTGGCTATGAGTAGAAACAGTACGAACAGTTAGGCGGTCGCAATATCGAGGAAGGAGACAGGCTGCCACTTGCGCCGTCGCATATCAACTCTATCAAGCGGATTCAGTGCAGGGCAGAATAGTCTCGCAACCCGGAGACTTGCCTTCTCTTATTCTCGAGAAGCTTTCGGGGTCAATAACGGTGCATCAACAGCCGAATGGTGATCTTTTCTTACAACGATTACTACGTCTTTTTCGCTCTCGACGCCATGGGTAGTAGCCGATGACTTGTGCAACTTGCTCATGAAAGAAAGATCCATAAAGCTTGGCGGCCCACTCAAGCGCTTGGCTAATGAGTCTTTCGTCGTCCTGCTGCCGCTGCCAGCGCCGTTATCAGCTACGCTTGTGAGCATTTTGTCGATGACATCGGTCGTGGGCATTGGGGGTGTGGTGTTGCCCAATCTGTTCAAAGCTCCGTTCAACAATCAACCCTTATGAGCTGATGGAAGCCGAAGGCTTCTGCAACTTGTGTGGGTAAAATAGCTCACGGATGTACGCAAGGGTTAAGACGTGTCGCCACTGGATCCGTAGCATAGACCAGGTTCCAAACTCTACATGTGCAAAGTGCACGTTGTCAATTTGGCAGGGCCAAAACTTGAGTGTGGGAGAGTGGAGGAACGCTCATCCACCGCTAGAAAGCCATATCGGCCAGACGCAATGCTATCTGCCGCACGTTCCCTTTCAGCTTCGACTGCGTATTTTGCTCGTCCCTCCTGGCCGATTAAGGTCTTCTGGCCAAATTAAAGGAAGAGCGCCGCAGGTGAACCTATTATGTAGAGCGTACCAACATGAAGTTCCAATGCGCTCCTTTCGTATTGCGCATCTTGAGCGCGAAACGGTTGCTTTGAGAAAACTTGGACTGAGAGTCCAGCGCCTAAGCTGTGGGCGATCTCATTGACATTCAAAGAGCCAGTGCGCTGAGGGTTACGCTGCAGGAAGAGTTTGTACATCCTGTTCATCTCGTCGATGACACGCTGGACGCTCCTGTAGTGGTGTTTGGGAGTAGGATATATGGGAATGTCTAGCAACACATCATTAATGAGCTGCCGTATCAGCGGGATAACGTTGTTGTCGCCCTGCAGAATGAGTTCCGTTTCCCAATATTACATGATCAGCATCAATCCAGATGTCACACTTCTGGCACATGCATCATTCACCACGATGTGGTCCAACGTCAGGTCAGGAAAGCCGGAATTCTACTCGTGCTGGTGCTCGTCTCTACAGAATTCATGGCCAACTTCCACAAGAATGGGATAAATTGAGTGCGTTGACCTTTGACAACGGTCTCGCATGTCTCAGATCGCTCTCATGCCAGCTGTCTGAAGGCATTGATCCTGCAACGCTTAACGAGGGTTCAACATCATACTAGCTTGGAGGATCCACAAAAGTAGCACTTATGCAATGGGGAATGCCTAATATTCCACCGAAGTTGCCAACTGCTGCCCAATGCCGTGGAGCGCGAGATTCAAGACCAATGGTTCAGCATCCGAATCTGTCAGAGGATGTTCCCGGAGGTCCTCTGCCCGCGCAGGAGAGTCTACCCTTTCCGTCTCGTCCCTGCCTTGCCCTCGGTGGGTATTGAGGGGCTTCTTAACCTCTTCCTCTCGAGCTCCATCCCCTTTACTGCTGACACACGCATCTTTGCGGTCACTCCCAGCGCTTCCTTCCACAAAAGCAGGTACCTGCTGTGCGAGTCTCTCGTCTGCACTCTCTGCGATTTTGCGTATGCGTCGGGCCACAACGTTCTTGAAGCCACTGCTTAAAGAAGATTGGCCCTTGTTGTTAGCTCCAGCGGTGGAATCAGGTTCGATGAGAGCAGCGGTGTCATCAGCATTCATCGTCTGGCTTTTGACTGCTGCAGCAACTTTTCCTTTCGTGGCTTGCTGTGAAGTATCGCAGAACGGTCGTGTAGCCTGTTCCATAAGCCGCATCGGATTTGGCTCACAACTGAGGTTGTTTACGCCCGATGCGTTTCCGGCTTCGTCCCAAGTCCTTTCAGGCTCAGACGCGGGGGTTGGAGCACTGTCATACTCTTCCCCGCCTGGTGCATGAGGATCCTGGGCGTCTTCTGTTCCAAGTTGTACGTTGTCGCGAATCCACTCCCCGCCGAGCGAAGCTCGAGAAGTGCGCTTGCCTACGTACTTGGGTCTTTGCATGCTTGCAGCGGCATCGTAGCTACGAACGATGAGTAGGCCACCTACATGTTCTCCACTGGCAGCTGTCCAAATCGATTTGGAAAGGCGGGATCCAAAGTCAGGCCGATACATCCGGACGGTGAAAGGGCCGAGGAAATTGACTTGTGTTCTAGACTTGAAGACACTGTCGAGTGGATAAGCGATCTTCGCCTCGGCTTCTAAACCTAACTCCAGAGCTTGAGAAAGTTCGTGGCTGTAGATGGAACTGTACGGTCGAATGTTGTGCTAGTGAACCTCGAGCTCTTTCGCTAGCTTGTCTGGTACAGGTGTGCGAGCTGCGTCGCCATACCACCAGGTCGCCCTGATGAGATCGTGTGAAGGGCCTGACCAAAATGCTGGATATATGCGCATGTCGCGGAAGTCTGCCTCCCACAGATGATCCTCTCCAACGGGACCGATGCATGAGGGAATCCGCTAATTGGGATCCCAGGGGGGGGGGCTAGATGGATCCCGGCTTTTGCAGATAGATATTTCGGCCTTGTTCGCCGTCTCGTGGCCGTCCTCTTGTCTCTTGGCATGATCAGGATCATCTTTACCTTTGGCCAGGGCACTTGCTCCTCCCCCTTCATGCACTTCGTAATTGCTTACTCGTCCCCTAACATTTGGTGGTTCCTCGATACCCCCTTCGCTTCCTTCAGTCTCTTGCACATCATTCAAAACATCCGCTTGCTGTTGCTAGTAGTCCACCGAGGAAGTCCAGATGGCCCAAACTGCTTCCAGATCAACGTTATCGGCAGCTGTTGCGGCGATCCCCTTGGATCCCTTCTTGACTTCTGCGCCGAGAGCCCTTTGTACACCCACCGTGGCTCGATCTGCGGCGGCTTTCCACAAGCGTGGGAAGAGTTGCTTGTCGTATGAAGCGCGCCCTTCTTGTCTCGCGCTTGGGGCATGTGAGGGCGGTGGCGGCATCTGAGATCCGTCATCGCCTGCCGGCTCTTCGCCCGATATTACGGCTGACATTCTACGTCGGTCCAGACCAGCGTGCAGGGCAATCAGGCCGCGAGTGACATCCAAGCATGGCAATAAGGTACATTCACTCCTTGCACACTAAGCTGCCTGCCGCGGTCGTGAGCCACGGAAATCGAGACCTTGTGTACGCGCTATCGCCCTTTACGCCACACCGAAGGACATTACATACCCGATGCTCGTGACGCTGAGGTTTAGGAAGTGTAGAAGCAACCGAGCGAAGCCTGGCATGATGAAGCGCAACAATCAGATGTTTGCCACGTCAGTGCGATCAAATGAAGGACGCGCCCGTGCTCGTCAGAGGTTGTGCTCTTACCGCGTACAATCGAAAGTGCCAATGGAAGCGCGGGTTTTTATGCAATGTCTTTTGAAAAGACTTTAGTAAAAAGTGATTCATTCACTTCTCAATTCTGAGAATGGAGACACCTTGTTTCTGGGATACTTGGTCTTCTCGCCGGATTCAATGCCAATCACTACATATTTGAATGCAATCCTTATTGCTGATAATTTTAAGATGTACTCTGATTTTGTGAGGAAATATTTTGCGGATTACCGGTTTATTTTGATTTCTGTAATCTGAATACTGAAACCTCTTTGCTTGAGCCCCAAAAACCTGAGAACCCTATCGCTTTACTGCTTCAACGGCATCACTTGCAATTATGACTTGGAGTCCAGCCATCAACGCTGTATACCGAGCGAGTCGATGTCAGCACCTCCCTTCTACAACGCACTGGCGATTGGTCTCTGCGCACTGATAGTACGCCTCTTTGGTCGGTTCCAAGATTCACGCCGCTTTCGCAAGACTCAGGCTCCCCAAAACACCCTGACCATGCTTGAGTATTCTGGACGAGCAGTGAATGGCCACCCAGCCCTGAAACTCGTGTCCGAGCTGTCAGGTAAGCAGTACGCAAACGGGTTAACGTCTTTCTCATTCGAATCACACGCGCACATTGACACATTCTTTTCACGCAGCTCACCAAGACAAGGCCTGGCATCTCGCCTGGAGTCCACGCAAACCCCTGCTTGCAACATGCTCTTCTGACAAAAATGTGAAGCTACATAGATTCATCTTTCAACCTTGTCCTGCCTCCGCATCAACGATCAGCCCTACGTCTGAGCTGTCAAGATCAGCATCAGCCCTGTCGGCTTCCGTGAAAGTACAGTTTCAGCTGCAGGAAGTCATTGTCACCGGCCATAAGCGTACCGTTCGACAAGTTGCTTGGAGCCCGTCAGGGAGGACACTGGCTACAGCAAGTTTCGACGCAACGGTCGGAATTTGGGAACGCCTTGAAGAACCTGCCAGGACATCTGCTTCAAATAATCTTAGTGTCGACTTCGGCAGTAACAACCTCACCCGCCAGAACAGCTCTGGACAAAGTCAGAATAACAGCAGCGCATCCGATGCACCAGAGTGGGACTGTATCGGTACCCTCGAGGGTCATGACAGCGAGTGCAAGAGCGTCGCGTTCTCTCCCAAGGGTGATCTTCTTGCGAGCTGCAGTAGAGACAAGAGCGTCTGGATATGGGAGGTGCATCCAGACTCAGAATTTGAGTGTTTGAGCGTGTTGATGGAACATTCACAAGACGTCAAGTATGTCGCTTGGCACCCGAGGGAAGAGGTCAGTGCTAGCGGCCATACCCGGCCGTGACCAGCTCAATGGCCAGTTCTGACGAATGAGTCTCTGTTCCCACACCCGCAGTTGCTTGCATCAGCATCCTACGATGACGTTATCAAACTCTATTTGGACGATCCTTCGGATGATTGGTACTGTTATCAAACGCTGACGGGCCACACTTCAACCGTCTGGTCCATTGCGTTCTCCCCGTGTGGAAATTTCCTTGCATCAGCGTCAGACGATCTCAGCGTCCGTATTTGGCGACGCCTCACAGCAGCACAGGCGGAAAAGCAAGGTCTGAAGACGTACGGCCAGCAGCCTGGCCGAGCGGGAGATCACTGGGCCTGCACCAATATCATCAAAGGTTGGCACACCCGTACAATTTATTCAGTCTCTTGGGGTCATAGCCGAAGCGGATCCAATGGAAGCCTTGGTCGCATCGCCACAGGAGGGGGGGACGGCAACATATTTGTCTTTGAGATTGTGAGTACCTTCTTCATTCCTTGTGCCACTCCGTCTTGCCCGATCGATTCGAGCGTCTCACGAGTGACTTTCCCTTCCATCCGACCCATCAGACCGAGTCTGAGGACACGGAGAAGAGCCTGGTCCCCACAGCGACACTGGCGGCAGCTCTAACCGATGCACACGGCGTCAGTGATGTCAACTGCGTATCTTGGGCTCCGGCTTCCTTGGCAGGTGATGATTTAGCGGTCTTTCCTGACACGCTCGCATCTTCGGCCACGGCCGTAGCGGCCGCTTCCGAATCCTCGAATGCAGCAGCCCGTTTGAGTGATGTTCCTGCGAGCGCAGATGACGCAACGAAGAGCGTCGTCACTGGCGATCATCGCTACATGTGCGACCTTCTCGCTAGCGCTGGCGACGATGGATCTGTGAAGGTCTGGGCAATGCCAACTTCTCCCTTTGTCCCATTGGACTCACAATAGTCTTCCCCCTTACGGCCAAAGCAGAAGCGACCAGCAAGGGAAGTCAAGCGAAATTCACAACAGAACGTACACGTCACGCAAGCATCATTTCTTTGAAACATCGCATCTCGATCTGAATAATCCTCACCATCGTGAATGAAGCAATTTCTGTATCCTAAGAATGCATTCAGAGGGAGTCATCACCGCTCGGGCCGTACTGCGCTCTTCGGCTTCTCATCTTAGAATCACTATCCAGGCTTGGCACTCAGACAAGCGGGCCTTGGCCTTTGATTGAATACAAATGTGCGATGCTCAGTGGATGTAAGATGCTTAGTTTACAGGGTGCGGTTAGCAGGCGCGAGAGCAAAAGGTGGATGTGACCAGGATTGCGATTGAAGCATGATCTACGTCTAAAAGGAGGTCTGCAGGAAATCCACGATGACGTCGTAAAAGCGTCCAACATTGCCACCTGCGAGTGTGCCGAGGAACTGGCGCATACGATGTATCTTTTTGTCGGCTCGGTCAAGGCTGTGTGTGCCTCCTAGGCCACCGGCAGACGCGAGCAGCTCATTGAAGGCAGGCAGGGAAGCCGAGGGCGGAGTGCCGGCGCAGCTGAAATCGAATCGTTGTTCGTGCCAGATCAAGGCAGCACGACTAAGGGAAAAACTCCTTGGCGTTAGCAACGCGTTCCAGGGATTGCGAAAAGCCTTTCTTACTGATGCTCACTAATGCAGACAGATCGCAATAACAATAGAGATGTGCCACCATTGATGGGCGTGGCCGACAACATCGAACAAGCCCGGCCGCAAGGATTCTGGGAAGTGGGTGGCGTAGAAGACAAGGCCGGCGACGTACGCGAGCAAAGACGGGAATATTGGAGACAAGAATTGGGCTGTCTTCCCGAGGCCTTGCTCAAAGGCAGCGTGCGAAAAGGGTGCGATCCCTGTAAAGCACATGCCGAGGAACATAGCGATGCGCCACTCTAAGACGCCGGTTGCGTCAGCGTAATGGTAGGTGTAAGGAGCAGCCCGAACATGTTTTGAAGATGGACTCACTCTTGTTCTCGCGCCTGTTGAAGAAATCCATGAATGGCACAATAGCTCCGACGAGGCCGACGATGAATGTAGTTGCAGAGTAGAGCAGCGCCAGGTTGGGCTGGCAATAGAAGCAATTATAGATGACCGTCCAGATGGACGCCGCTGGAGTCGCAACCGAAAGCGCATGTGGGTCAGCAACCCATAGAGTATGTGTGCATACCATCTACACTCACCTACGAGCCATGCAATGCCAGTGTAGTCTACACAGGCAAACGTCTCGAATATCTGCAGACATTAAAATGGCAATTAGCGCCGTATGCAACGCAGCCTATATGCGGGCTATCGCACCTTATGATCAGCGCATCCCGCCATAACATGCCAGCTGACGGAGAGCACCAGACATTTGACGGCGGCGATGAGGTAGATAGTTTGGACAAGCCTGTCCATCGGTGTGGTGTGAACGTCGCTGGTGCTGTTTGCGTCGGGCCAAAAAAGCGGGAGAACAATGAAGATGCCGATGAGGTGACTCAGAATGTTGCCGGTCTCGTTGTGCACTTCGAAGGTGCTGCGCAACAATGCGCCCCAGTTGCGGGAGGGAATGAAGCGGTAGCCTCCGAGAATGTATTCGTTATTTTTCCATCTGCAGAGCAAGAGTGTCAGTGCCGGAGAGAATTCTGCCCACAACAGCGCCGCTTGTACGCACAATTCCGGTAGATCAGCATAGGTAATGAGCTGCCGGCCACCTTTGGCAAGATCTAGCGCTGTCCTGTATATCTTGTCCTCGGTTTGCTTGGCAGCCTCAGCAGCCCGGTGTACTACATCGTTGGCACGATCTCGACCCGTGTTAGCGAGTGAGACCAAGCGTTCTTCCATGCGCCGAACGAAGGCGGCAGTTGACTCGCGCGCATTCGCAGCGACGAGAGACAATTGCGCTGATTGCAACGCGGAAAAGCTGCCAGACCTCGTGCGAGTGAGTGTGCGGCTGATGTGATTCTCTTGGTGCAGCGTCGACCACGCGTTGAGTAAACAGTCCTTGCGCGCGACACTGTTGACTGTCTCATTAACCGCTTCCAGGTTGTTCTTGATGGCGGAAAGGAGACGACGAAGATCACAGGCTGCTTCGAACTTTGGATCCTTGTGGTGATCGTCTGCGGCAGCGTTTGGCGGACTTATTGAAGGGGGTGTAGCCGGCAAGCGAGCGTAGAACGCGTCGAAGAGCATGTTGACATTGACAGGCATGCGCGGGAGGCTTAGTGAGCTTGGGAGTGATGAAATGCCCATCTGTGATGAAGCAAACGGACTTGAAACAGTTGAGGACGAGGAAGGAAGACGCTGCACAAGCAGTTTGAGCTCCTCTCGAAGGAGCGAAAGGTGAGAGTAGAAGGAGGACAGTATGGCCTGATCCATTGGGTCGCCGTATTTGTCAGGGGCATCAAAGTCATCATTCCCTTGCTTGAGATACCATGAAGGGCTTCTGAACATCTTTTCTGAGACGGCGATCGTTGATGGGAGACTCTGGCGCAGACTCTGAAATCGCGCCTCGACAGCAGCGAGATGTGCTAATACTTGATCCCGCAAGGCCGCCAGTGTAAGCGGCAATGAGGCGGGCAAATCGAGCTGAACACGAGTCTCATCAGCATATACGCTGTGAATTCCATCTTCAAGAACAACAAACCCACGTATTCCAAGGCGCTTCTCTGGTGTGAAGTTTTGATTGCCACGTCACCCGTGCCTTTGCTCCAATGGTCGAGGTGATTCTCGTCCTCCTCGCTTGAATCGCTTCCAAGGCTCGTGGTGCTATTCGCATACGTCTGTTTTGCGATCATTAACAGATCTGTAGTGATGTCGCTGTGGTCTAGATCTTCGGCCGACAGCTGCACCAGAAGGGGGGTGCCGGCTCGGCTGGACCCTGCCGAAGGGCTGCCGACGGAGATGCGACCAGCGCCAAGATGAAGAGCATTTCCGCTGAAACAATCGCTGTCGCTGGCGCTCGCTCTCCGACTGCTTGACGTAGACCCAACAGGTGCAGGCTGCGAAGCTCGCCTCCTGTGTATCTTGCGAGTGGCAAGCTGCGACGACGCTTCGTTGGGGCAGAGAAAGGAAGAGGCAGTCGCCGAATCATTCATTGTGCACAATGAGCACCCTCGACGCACCCCTGGTACGTTCTGTTTTCAATCAACACTGAGCTGCCGAAAGAATTACCTGACAAAAGGTGCGGTCGAGTGTGGTGATAGGTGATGGATATGATGGAAGACCAGAGTGAGGCAGATGTGGGGAGGGCCCTCGTGGTATGGAGAGCCAAAAAGTGCTGCTGAGGAAAATGAGAGCCCCTAGGAAATACTGCCTGAGCAGAACATTTCGGAGGATTGAGGAAATATTGGTGATAAGCTCAAAATTCGCTTAACTACGCCCTGATGATGACATGCGAGCTGCACACCTTGGCCCCGCCTTGTCACAGGCCCCAGGGGCAGACACCTAACAGCGCAGCAAGCGGACACATCCCTAAAATATCATTCAAGGATGGACAGTTTGCGTACTGGAGCAGTGTGGAGAACCCGCTGGTGAATGTGGAGAGTCCCCCGAATTTGAAGGAGTGGACTCGCCCCTTCATTAATACAGAAAATATTCGTTCAGAAAATGCATGCATAGATATTTTTATTTTTCACCGACAGTAATCATAACGATGGAAGGCAGTCACCCGAGCCATAGATTTGCTCGGCCCAGATGCCACACGTGAATGCCTCGAGCCTGGCTATGTGCGATCGGTTTGCTAATGAGGGAAACCCCAGATGACAAAAATTGTGTGGGGAGACACGAACAACCACAAAAAAGCAACGGAGGAGGGATGAGCGATGAGCTGAGCGATAGACATGTTGGCAGATCAGGAAACTCTTTCTGGAGATGATCCGAAGCTGAACCGAACACTCCCTGAAAGAGACTATGTACCTCGAAAATGGCTTGTGCAGCTTCATGGAAAGCTCATGAAACCCGAGCCTCTTGATTCGGTGCAACATCTTCAAATTACCACGACGAGACCACCACCACTATTGATTCACCGGTCTTACTCGAGACACTAGCCGGATGACGAGCTTTGACATTTGACAGTCGTGACATTTGGCTTTTGTTTATTTCATGACATGGTTCACCACGGTGACACATTGCTTGAACTTAGCCAGAGCGATGCTGATTGATCGCTCTAATGGAGAATCTGGCTTGCCACCGTCGATCGCTGGAAGACACAATCAGTCAAAAGTGACCTTTGCAACATCGCAACCCTTTCCGCAACCTTATCAAGGCGCCCTATGAAGATTTGATGCACATATCATGGCAAATAGAAGAGGGGGAGGCTCAGAGGCTGTTGCACCGGTGTGCCTGACTGCTGCCTTTTCGATTCCGGGGCTGCAAGCACCACACATGCAAGCTTCGTCGGTCGCTGCTCCTGCGTCGCCTCCGCCAAAAGCATCTTCCTCCATCGCCAACAGTACCAGCGCACCGGCGCCGGCGAGATCCTTGCCCAAGAGAAACAAACAATGGCTATCAGATAGCATTTCTCTGGCCATCGGATCCTCGAGCTCTCCATCGAGAGCATCTCAACGTGTTCGCAGTTCGTCTTCACCGAGTCTGCGCAAGACAAAGCGGTGCAAAGTCGGCTACGACGACCCGAGTGCCAGCAAGTATGCTCACCTCACCGACGGCGTGCCAGATCACTTGGGAGACAGGCTCGATTGTGTGTTTCACTCTGCCCTCGTATTGTGCGCGTTGCAATGAGCTCAGCACAGGACAAAACTGACTGAACCGTTTCCTGTTGTGTTGACCCTTCTGGCGTGGCTCCACTCGAAAGTGCTGCTCTGCGGAATCAACCCAGGCGTTGAATCGGCACGGACCCAACGCCATTATGCACATCCGTCCAATCACTTCTACAAAGCACTGTCGATGTCTGGGCTGACTTCGCGATTGTACACTCCGTCAGAGGACCATGTCTTCCCGACGATGTCGCCCTTCCGCATCGGCTTGACCAATCTCGTCGGGCGTCCGACAAGCCAAGCGACCGAGCTGGGCGATGCCGAGTTGCTCGCTGGCGCGCCGGTCCTGCTGGGGCACGTGGAGCGCTGCAAGCCCCTCGTCACTGGCTTCGTCGGTAAGGGCATCTCCCAGGCGTTCACTAAGGCTGTCTTGGCGTACCAGCCTCGTCAGAGCAGCAGGGGCGGCGGCAAACAGAGTTCAGGGAATGAGATCGTGACGGTGCGCGTGCCCAGGGGAACGCCACTAGCATGGCGGCTTGCAACCAATAAGGAGGAGGGATACGGTCTTTTGCAGCACTGCTTGCTCGTTCCTCGACGCAGAGGAGAGCCCACGGCGGGCATTACCAGCAGCGATGTTCTCCAATTGCACGATGAACACGGGAAATGGTGTGCTCAGCAAGACGCCCATGCCCACGACGTGGCCCTTTTCTGGTCGGGGCCTTCTACTAGCGCTCGCGTGACGAGCCTGCAGCTGGCGGGAAAGGCCAGGTGGTTTGAGCGACTACGCAGGCTTGTCACATTCCTCAAAACGGAGCAAGCACGCACATCTCCTTCACCTCTTCCTCCTCATAATGGTGGCCTGGGCAACAATACAGACGGACCAGGCGCGAGTCGTGACGCTGATGCTAACACTTATGATGTCCTCATGTCTGTGGACCTGATTCCGATCCGTCTGGAGCAAGTTCATCGAGATCATGTAAAATTCCACCAGGGCCTCGCTGACCCGTCTGGGAACGGTTAGTAATGTTGCTTTCCTTGTACCCACAAACACACATTGCGGACAGCGCGCGCAGCGTCAGCACATGTCACTCGGCAGCGAGTGCAGCAGGTGTCATTCGTGCAAATTGTGGTCCAGAATACAGATGGTGCACGTCTGGGCGGTCAGGAAGCGAGGAGATATTTACACATTGGAAACAGCTCGTGCTGGCCAATCTCTGCCGCAAGAGTAGTCTAAAGTTGAGTTACATAGTTCTAGGCATGAAGTGAAAAGCAGAGGTGCAACGCTGGTTTTAACAACAGCTCACCGCGAAGTACGCACGGGCCAATGCTCCCTTGCCCGGACACACGGACGCATGCATTGCATCATGCAAGTCACAGGTTGTCGCGAGCCCTCTCTCGCGCCCACCACTCAGCATCCGCCTGGTTCGTGCTGGCCAGATCAATGGATCGAGGCTGAGGCCTCAACCGCACTGCACCAGTGTTTGATGAGTGGCGCGGCGCGGCTCTGCACAAGCCCCACGCCAATGCAGCAGTCTTCTTTGCATGAATCAGTCGGCCAGGCTGGACACTGTTCCAATGCATACCTGAATACGCTTTGCTGCAAAGGCGTGTGCCATGCTTTCTCTCGCTTCATCGTCTGTTGGTACGATAGCAGTAGAGAGGCAGTTGATGAAAGTGGGAGCTGCGACGTGCGAGGTGTACATGGTGCTGTCCAACCGGTGGAGACCGTCAAGCACACAAAAGGGCATTCATTCATTCCATCGTCACACATCTGTAATTCGCTGTTCATCTGCAGTCTTCTCGTATCGTCAGCCAGTCGAACCAACAAGCAACTTTTGATCGGGCAGCAGTCACCATCGGCAGTGCGAAAGAGTGTTGTCCTGCAGAGCGCCACGTCATTGTGTCTCGTTGACACAAGCGCACGCCTTAGTCTGCACGCCAGTCCTACCTGTCCCCGGCTTCGTCCAAGTGGAAACGGCGCTGGAGTGGGTCATCGCCCCCGAAAGTCTCTACAGCTCGGGGCCCTCGGCCAGACCTTAGGCCTACATTACCGTCACCCGTCTCGCACTTTCGCGTCAAAGGAAGAAGCGAGTGGCTACCCTTTGGAGCACCAGATCTGCTGCTGCTGACGGGCTCAAACGGCGACTCTGCAGCCCTTGGACATAGTACGAGCTCGACGCCACTCGTTACACGTGCATCTCTCTTTGACCACACCTTTCATCCTTACGTCCTTTCGCCTTTGAAGCACAAGGCAAGATGTTACCGGCTCAGAGAAACAAGATCGACATCAGCGTACGTGTCGGACATGCCCCTTGAAGTCCATACATGACCAGGCTGACAGCATTTCTTTGCACCTGCCTTCCCGCTCTTGCCCTTTTTGGCACACACAGTCCCTCTCGGAGGAGGAGCAGAAGATGTTTCGCCTTTACGGAAAGCTGCCGAACCGCAAAGACCTGCTCAACACCAAACTCAAAGAACGCAAGTATTTCGATTCCGGCGACTATGCCCTGAGCAAGGCAGGCAAGGCCCCGCAGAATGCCGTCGGCACCGCCATTCCCAACCCGCAAGTCATCCCTCATGCCTCGACCGTCGGCAGCTCCAGCCCTCCCGGCTCGTGTCCTGGTGCGGTTACCTCCTCCGCCGGCTCTCCGGGAGGCGTCTCCTCCCCGGTAGCGGTGGCATCAAGCACGTCGCCGCTTCAGGCGCATCGCGGATCCATCGGTATTCCAAGCGCTGCCGGTGCAGGCATAGGAAGTAGCGCAACGGCGGTATCCGCAGCGGCAGCGAACGCCATGTCCACCTCGCCCACCACGTCCAGCTCGGCCGGCGCGACGGGTCGGCCAGCGCATTCACAAGTCTCTACGTTTCCGATCGGCTCGACCACTTCTACCCAATCGGGCAGTGGCAGCAACTTTACTTCTGGCACGGGCAGCTTGCTAAACGCGGGCGTCGGCACGGCCATGGGTGGCAGCGCCGCGGGTTTTGCGGGCGCACCTGGCGGTCACAGCCCTGCCAAGGAAGGGAGCGGGCTGGGCAGGAATGAAATCACCGCCGACGATCTCATGGAAGAGTGAGGTACGGGTACACGTACCCATGGGAGCAGTGCAGAGTGAAGGGTTGGAGAAGCCACGTCGGAGGAGTGACAGCAAGGAGTCTAGTTTTGACGAGACGACGGCGCCGTGGCCAGGCGCGTAGAGGCCGGCGCGGCCATATTCCAACGCACAAATACCGATTTCGGACGACCGTTCCGTCTCTTATCTTTCTCGCATTTGGGACCCTCGGCCTGGCTCGGCTCTGCGAGAGTTTTGGCTCTTCCGTTATCCGGTTCTGCATTCGTACACAAGGAAAGAGGACACACGAAAAGCAAGAAAAGCGAAATGGGCGCCTCGAGTGGATAGGGCATCCTTGGGAGTCGCATCAGCTGCATACATTGACACCTCAGCAGTCTCAGGGGAAAGTAGCAGAAATGCTGCTCATTCCCCGCACCATGGGGAACGGAAGGAGGACAGCAAGAGAGGGCAAGGGGAGAGAAAGACTGAGCGGCAAGCTGCACTTTTCTATGGGTCGGCTCTGTGATGTCCCATGGAACGTGCACCCTGCGCAAACGCCCACACATGCCTGTCCACCCAAGCCATGTTCTACTTCACACAAGCATCGCTTCATTTGCCACCTTCCACGCCGCGCATAACCCCAGCTGGTCCTAAGTCCCCGCTTAGCCCACCATCCCAGCCTTGTCCCCCCCTTTCCCCCCCAACAAACCCTCACCCGGTTGGGCACTTCCACATCCTGCCAGAATCCAGATGTTCTTTTGTGTACTGTACTATTCGTCGTCATCGTTCGCCTTTGGAATCACATGGCATCTTGCAGCTCGTCAAATGCAGCATCGTACATGGTGGAGAACCGACCAAGTGTCTGCGTATTGGTTTCCGCCCTCTAGAGGGTGGCAATCAGATGGCAGCCGAGAGCCATCACAACACAGAGAATTCAAGGTGAAGGTCACAGCGAGCGGTCACTGGCACATAATTCGCACAGTGATCAGCGCTTTCAGCGACAATCAATGGTTATCCTCATGCCGGCAAGATGGTCATGTGAAGCAGAATACGTTCTTGCAGGTTGTCAACAAGACCAGGTTGACCGCATTCCTGACTCCGTTCATGCCACTGGAGGCTCGAAGGAACCGCCATTGGCATAAGTCGCGCGTTCTGCTAATTGGCAGCGCTAGAGCGACACCCGAAAGGAACAAGGGTACGACGCACTACACTCATTACATGCGGTAACACCTATCCCAAGCGCAGGGCGGCGGGAAAAGCTGAGCGTTGAGCTTTGAGCATGCTCCCATCGATTCCACAGCCGTCTGCACCTGACTCGGTCGGCTGGCGCTTTCTGTCGAGCTTCAAGTCGCTCGCGCGGTCGCAGCGGGATGCGCTGTTCAACATCACCCAGCTAAACTCTCGCAATGCATCTTCTTTATCGGCAGCAGCGGCTTCGTCCAAGACCAGCTTCGCCGACGCGGGTAGCTCGGCGCTGAAACAGATCCAGAATGCCGCGATGAGCATCGGCAGCGCTGGCGCCGCACCGCCAATCTCATCTGCTCTGAGCGCAGCTCACGGCGCCATAGCCTTTCGGCCCGTTGGCCACGCAGCAACAGCAGCTGCGTCCTCCGCGTTTAGCGCCGCATCGACCATCGCGGAGAAGCAGCAGACAGAGGGAACGGAAGATGACACTCTGGGGTCCATCATGTTCTGGGGCATGCCACCTGGCTACTCGCCGTGGGGGTTTGCCACCAGTCGCTATGCCGTCGCACTTGTTCTAACAGTGAGTTTATGCTCATCGTGGCAGCGTGCAATCGCCAGTTATCCTCCATTTTTCTTTGCTGAAGTCTTGCGTACCCACTCTTTCAGACGGTTCTTATCAACCGAATACATGCAGTCTGTCGACCACGAGGTCGCCCAGTTCGCATCCGCGGTTGGCGGCGCCTGCTCGTCCGCATGCCGTCCTTGCTGATGCTGAGTCATAGCCTCTTGATGGTTAGCTTCTTGTGCATCGCCTTGGTCCAGGCGCATGCGGGTGCGTTGCCACCGGAGGCATATGTCGCAAGCATGAACAAGCTCACGTGGAGCTATCTGTTCAACTCGGGACCGTGGTCCGCGAGCGGCATCCCTCTCGGCGTGCAGGATCGCACAAAGGAAATCTTCTGGACGACCTTCATCGCCGCATCAGCCAATCAAGTCACCGAGACTGTTCTCGCGAGCTTGGAGTGCAGGAGGGATGAGATACCAGCCTTGAATCTGTTTACGCTGGCACTTCTTCTTGCGGACGGGTCTCCTTCCAAGCACGCCGCGCTGGTCGTATGGTTCCAGATGGTGGAGATATGGTGCCTTGCCATTGCAGGCGCTTGGCGAAGGTGCATGGACACAAAGATTGAGCTTCTCGGGCGGCTAAGACTGACTCACGCTTGATTCTTTGCAGATTATCCAAGATGACATTGCCCATCACAACCATTTTTGGCGTTGCAAGCATGGTCCACTACATGCTCGCTGCAAGATCGGGGAGCTATCCCTTCATCCAAGGCATCAATCGCTCCCCGGACGTCGGGCTGCTCATCATAATCGCCGCCACAGCAGCGCTGCACGCAATCACCATGCTGCTGACAGAAAATCAGATCACCTGGCGCCGCCTCGTTCCTGGCCGACCAAGCATGCCACTACTGACCGACGAGTTTTCCATCGCGCTCTTCAAATGGGGAACAGCCTGTCTCGAAACGAGCGCCATCTCGAATGGCTTTTCGATGGAGTTCGCGATCATCACCCTGGCGCAAAAGACGCGGGTCGAGCTGTCGGACGACGGTGAGACACAGGTCATTGAAAATCCATTCCATGATTTTATCGAACCCCCCCGCTCGAGGAGAGGTATAGATGTCGAAATCAAGGATATTCGGGCAAGGGCATCACAGCGCGGCGTGAGCAGCTACATTGTAATGGGGCGCCCTCGGTACAAGGCGATTGGGCGCTTCTTTCAGACAGTATCGCTCCACGCTGCCATCTTTTGCGGTATGCAGTGGCAACGTCTACGCAGTCGCTTGCCGAGATACTCGTTCCCACCGTGGGTATTCCGCTTCGCCAGAACAGTTCGCTTGTTCTGGCACGGGAGCAACGGAGAGGTGCGGAGACAACGTCGTCTTGCCGAGCAGCACGTGCGCGCAAACAGGAACAGAGTGGGCCCAGGCCGGGACAACAGGAGCAGCGAAGCTACGCAGAGTGCATTGACAAATCTTTTGCGCGATCGCGCAAGGAACGCCTTGTCGACATCCAGAGACTACGACATCGCGGGCGTGCCGGATTGGCGTGATATTCTCTCGCCTTCAGCGCCCTTGCAAGCCGATCTCGATGATGACCCGGCGGCGTCGACCACCGAAGCCCAAATCGGTTCTGAGATGTGGGAATGGCTACCCGATGAAGATGAGTCGGACGACAGCAGCGGCGATGATTCGGAAAGTGGCACGGGTAGCGAGGCAGCAGCAGCAGCATTTCCGGACTGCGCTTACCAAGACCTTGTCACTTTAGATCCGAACGAGTCGCAGTCCCTCTTAGATCTGGCGCGCATCACCTACCGGCCTGATGCTAGCATCTCGCCAGAAGGCACAGCGGACTTTGGCAGTGTCATGGTTGCGCATCTGGCCAATTCTAGTTCAAGGCCGCTGACACGTAGCGCGTATCGCGCAAGGATGGGCGGACAGGCAGACGCAGACCGCTTAGTCGAATTGGATCAAGATCGCATGCTTATTGAGACGATTCGCGCCCGTCGTCGCACGGATCTTCCATCGGAAGCAAGTCATCCCTGCGCCATTTGCTGTTACGAAGAGCGGTGAGATGTGCATCCGTTCAGTTTTCGTGTTCCTTGCGCTGATTCATTTGCATTATTGCTATCGGGCCGGCATCAGCACGATCCTGCTCTGGCCGTGCCGCTGCTTGAATATGTGTGAAGAGTGCCGGCAGAGCATCTCTGCGCAGCCTGTGAGAGGCAAGCACACTTGTCCGACTTGCCGAGCCGAGGTGCAAGGCTTCTCTCGCATCTACCGCCCTTGATGAACTCGACTCAATTTGTGGCCATTGCGAACTTCCGCAGGCATTTCAGAAGAATCTACATACCACTTCCAATTGCATTTGCATATACATATTCGCGAACATGGTGAATATAGCGCAAAGTCCATGCCAGCCTGACGAGTCGCTGGCTTCCCTGATACGTGTGCTGTGACCCATTGAGCGACAGTGATGCGAATTCGAGTAGGGCCAGAAACGTGGGTTCGAGTTCGGGCCGGCTGAGTGTGTTCCCAAAGTTGCGTTTTGGGTCGATCTTGTCCAGGTGCGTTTGGCTGTCGTTGGTTGCTACGTCAACCCGACCCAGCCATGCTCGTGGATAGGCCTGATGGACAACTTTATGGATGTCTATGCTCGCCTTCCTCGCCAACTCTCGCACCTCGAAATCCTGCAATGCTCGGTCGTGGAACTCGACCAGGCCTGATGCACCATGCAACGCGATTCGTGCCAATGTGATGTTCACGCTGAACTTGGCCTGGTGCACCGTCTAGGGCATCCATCCTTACAGGTCCGAGGACATCGATGGTGGGTTGATCCACCTTGACCTTTATGCTTTTGATACTAGAGGGAGCGACGGACGCGAATTCCATCACCTGCAGCAGAGAAACACCTGCGGGGTGAGTGTGTCTACAGCAGGTATGCCACTTGTACGAGGTCTCGATCGTAGTCCAGCGGCTGCTCAATCGTCCGTTCAGCGACTTTGGGTCCAGTCTCTGAACATGGACGATAGTTCTGATGCTGCTGCTCGTCGCGTGCAGACATACCCGCTGCCGTACCCATATTCCCCTCGAGGATGTTGTGTACGCCTGACCGGCAGAAAAGGGTCATGTAAGTTGCACACACACACCATCCGAAGCCGCTTTTGCTGCATGTAGTTGCTTGGAGTAGGCGCTCTCAGCCCTGAATTACCACAAACCTGCGGCCATTGTCTTGCGTTCCCAAATAAACAAGCTACTTTATCTCTGGTGTTGATACCGAGCCATGCACCAACAGCAATCGCCGCAGCCAGTGTGCCGACCGTGGCAGGCATATGAAAATATCGATAGTGAGACCGCCTGAGGTACTCTCCTATCTGGCACCCCGCTTCGTAGCCCGCAATGCTGGCGACGATCAGATCTTTTCCGGCCCAGTGACTTGAGCGACTGTGAGAGCTGCAGGAAATACGAACCCTTTGGCCACAATATCATGGTCAAACAGGGGTCAAGGAACGTTGTGTTGCAGCGCTTAGGGAACTTGCGTTGCGGGGTGCAAGACAGACCTGTTGTGCAAATGATCTTGTTCGAGCAGGGACCTGCCTGCTGCGTTTATCCACGCCGCCGCTGCCGCACTTTGGTGGAGAGACCCTTTCACAGAGGCTGGCAGCAGCGTGCTCTGACAGCTTTTTGTCACTGACAGATCGCAAGAGGGTGCCGCTGCCCTCGGCTACCTTTAAGAAAATGGGTACCGGATGCATGCCAGCGCTGTCGAAAGCTGAATAGAGTCTGTCGTGGAACAACTCCTCGGTGCCGCCCATTACCTGTGGCGGCACCTCGTCGTATTTCAGAGAAGCGAGAACTCGCATAGCTGGCGCATACCTTGTCTAGGCATCTTGAGCTTTGATCAAGTGACTCTTGAATCGATAGACGAAGAAGTTGCCTCGCAGAGATCGGCAGGAAGAGAGCACTAGTAACTGCTCGCGTTGCGCAACCATTGAGTCACACAGGAGGCGTGCTGCCAATCGGACGACGAAAAGATTTGACATGGCGGTCGTCACGAACGAGTCAGTCAGACGGGGAGGGTTACTGCGAGTATGGAGACAAGCCTTGGCAATGACGAGAAGCCCGCTCTCCACATGCCCACTCGCCCTCGTTGCTTTGGGTGTCTTTGCAAAATCGGGGACAAGTGAGCACGCAGCGAAGTAGCGCTGACGCCGTGTCTTAGACCGCGTCGTTGAATCAAACTAGGCGCGATGCTGGTTGTGCAGATCTCGCAGGAGCAAGAAGGAGGGCTGTTGCACGTGCGCCGGGACTTGTGCATCCAAGGCTGAAGCGGTGTCGGCGTTCTAGGCTCCCCACTCGCCAGGTCACGCTGGCTCCGCCCACCGTTGCGCAACACCGTCCTTCTTGTAACGACTGATGCAATGCAATCAAGGTAATGCGACGGGAGGCCATCCATCGACGTCCAACAAAACGTTGTCGTAAGAAGACAGACCACATACACCGAGCGCACGCGCCGCCTGCCGCCTGTGCTCCCCAACAGTAGCCCTCCCTCCTCTCCCGCACTGTGGACCTGTGACCGGCCCCTCTCTCTTTTCCCTCGTGCCTTGAGTGTTTCGTGGCTATATTATGTCTCGGGGGTGTTTGCGGACGCTCTGCAGAAGCAATTCGGCAAATGGAAGTGCGTCGTGTAGAGATAGAATGAGTATCAGAGCAAACCTGGTCCCTCTGGTCGATGGAGCAATCACATGCAATAGTATTCCTTTTATTCCCATGCTTGGATCGGGCGGTGCCCGCCTTGGCCCACTGCGCCCAACTGCAGCGATTCAGGGTCAAGTGGTCAAGGCCACCCTTCTGTCGATGAAGGAGTCTACGCGAGAAAGATGCTTTCGAAGGAGCAAAGGTGAATGTTGTATGCGAGACGTTGTCAGTCAAGGCTGTAAGAAAGAGAGGCAAGAGAGACAATTGACAGTGAGAGTGACGACCAACTGACCTGGTTGGCAGCCACATAGAAGAGTGATGCTACCGCAACGCGCATCCTTGCAGTAACCCTAACG
>NW_013546860.1:0-26575 GCF_000711695.1 Tilletiaria anomala UBC 951 | reverse complement strand
CTACCTCTACCTCTACCTCTACCTCTACCTCTACCTCTACCTCTACCTCTACCTCTACCTCTACCTCTACCACTGCCCATTTCACGGCCTCTGCCAGTTGGACCGCCTGCAAAAATTTCGGAGGAAAAGGCGGGGAAGCAAAAATCCTGCTGCGTTTATTTTGCTTGTCTGCCTTTGACGACGATTGGTGGGAGGGTTAGCTCATCTTGGTTTACCAAGCGCAACACGAAGGCGAAAACGAGACAAATGAGTGGTAGAGCTCTCCTGTCTTGCTTGGGAGATCTAGAGTATAGGAGTGGGGAGAAAATGTGGAGATCTACGATGTTGAGCGATTTGGGCGCAAATGGTATGCGTCAAATGGTTTATCAAGAGAATGATGGATGGGACAGGCAATCGGTATTCAGTGTATTTACATCCCTCAAGAAATTCCGAGAGAAACCTCTGCATATCATACTGGTCGCCTTGTTAAGGAGAGTCAAGACAGTCCACAGCCAATAAAAAACACCAAGTTAATGATTGTTATATCTCGAAGTTGGGCTGTCTAGTAACTTGGTAGCACCAATCAAATTATTTGATGGCTTCTTCGTTATTCAAACCGCGCTGGTGCCCTTACAGCGGTCTGGGCTAAAGGAACTTGGGTGGCATTAGCTTTGATGAACAAAGAAATAAAAGAATTGCTCTCTACACCCTCGTATTCCCTCCTTCCAAAGATGAAGGGACGCGACTCTTCCTGCGGAAAGTCTGTGGGCTGCTACAGTGCAGATAATGGTGAGCTATTGCATTCCTTGGTTGTTGGGGCTTTTCTGCCACCTGGACGGCGTTGGCTGAGCGCAGGCCGAAGCACCAAGTTGAATTTGACTGGAAAGCAAGCCGCAGGCAATCTTTCGATCGACCAAGTCTCTCCTTCCATGCTTTAGAGAGTTGCACAGCAAGCCAGCAAGCGATAACCATTGCGCTGGCGAAGCTCACAATGACCTCCTAGGCTGGAAGAGAGGTAATACGAAGAACGCTGACGGCGATGAGAAGGATATAAGACGATCTGATCTCCACGGAAAGCCAGGTTGACTTTTTTCCGCCTTAAGCGATGGCGAGTTGTACACGAAAAGAGAAGGGGAGGGGTTAGATGGTTGCCTGCAGCAACCTGCTCATCGATTCATCACATTCCTTTGATATGGCGTCCCCCACCGTAGAGGGTGAAGGGTTGAGAACAAAGTTCATAGTCGCCATGCGACATTATGTAATATCATTTTCATGAAGAAAGACACCCTTTTAACCCTACCTGAGCCTCAGGCTCCAGCATGCGTTTGTTTATGGTGATCCCTGGAATGATTTTTCGGGGAGAATTAGCAGCGATCATCGGCAACGTGAGTCTAGCCAGGAGATATTCATCTCATCAGCTTGGGTTTAGCCCGCATACCCGGCTGTCTTTACATAGGAGTCTCCTCGCCCTGCACCTGGCTGATTAGCAGGCAGGTGATGGCAAACCTCCTGCGACAGGCGGCGAAGGGCGAGCGATAAGTGCTCTTGTTGATCGTCGTGCTTTCCGGTGCAATCTTCCGCTTTGTACCTAGGTGTGTATCGCGCTTCTGTGCAACCCTCATCGTCTTATCAATCAACAAAGGCTGACCTGCAGCGCCAACTGGATCATTTCGATCTGCGCCAGGTTTCATCTGAAGTGCTTGGCGGAGAATCGACTTGACGCGTTCCATCAAAGAGCCGCAGCGCTACGTGCTCAATTGCGCTGGCTGACAATCCAGAGGGAGCAGAAACCATGTTCAACGAAACAAAAAGATCGGACACCGCCGCTGGTACTGTAGGCGGATCTGCTTCCTGGGACGCGAGTGATGGCCAATTCTGGACAGCGCTCAGCACTGACGTCGAGGAAGTCGTGCAGCAACATCCTTCTCTGGCGGCCGCTCCCTCGATGGGCCTACCAATGCGGAAATCAAGCGCTCACCATATCAGCGCCGCGTACGCCGAGACTTGCGAGCAGGGTACTACCTCGTATAGTCGTATGGCGCAGGACGCGCCTGAAGCTGGCTCTCAAACGGACCCGTCCCTTCCGACGTCAGCCTTGGCGCAATCGCGAGAAAACGACGCGCGCTCCCATGCAATGACATTAGCACACTCCACCACTGACTCCGAACCGCGCCCTAGCTGGTACTCTTCGGTCTCACGGCGCCCTCGCCGCCGTATAAACAGCATAAAATCCCTCAATTCAACAGTTTGTTCTCCACATGAAGACGATGTACCCCCACCACCACCTGGATTGGCCAGGCTAAGGAAGGGGAGCAGCAATTCTTCTCTCCGCGCTAGAGCTGCTGCGTCTGCTGTTGGCTCCGGAGCTGCAGGTGCTGCTGTGGGTGCTGATCCCAACCTGCTTGATGCGGCTCAGAACGGATCAAGGGCGTCGCCTTCTTCCGCTGGTCAAGCGAGCCCACAGTCTCCGAACGCTTCCATCAGTAACCCTTGCTTCCTGCCTTCGCTTCCCGATCTACTCGAGGCTTCCGTTGCCGGGCCGAGCAACGGCTTAGGCAACAGGGGCGGCCGCAGCGCCATCGCCAACCCCTTAATATCCAACAAAAATACGGCGCGCTACCACCGTCCGACAGCTTCGCTCAGCACTCTGCTCTCCGGGCCGACGCTAACCAGGCCGCGATCGCGGTCGACGTTCTCCCGCTCTCCATCCCTGTCTGGCGGTTCTGCGAGCACATCCACATCGACCTCGCTATCGCTCGCAGATGAGGCACTCGCCTCTGTCCCGCCTCCAAGGCCCCCACGTCCCGACTCAGATGCCATGGGCATCAGCACAAGGCGCAGCCGCACACTGGACGAATTCATGCCAGCTACCGGATCCAATCCATGCGGAGAAATTTCCGCTTCGAGCTCTGCGTTGCCCTCGGGCTCCGCGTCAGCATCAGCCGCAAGCCAAGGCTTCAGCTCGGACAGTGACGATGACGAGTGGCGCGAGCGGCGAACGACGTCACATGGAGCGGGGCGAGACTCTACTTCCGCTGCAGCGGCCCCAGCCGCAGCCGCATTCTCCCAAGCGGGTTCGCATGCGCGTAAACGCTCTCAATCGCGTTTCGCAGGCCTAGGATTTGCCTCCGTCCGGAGCTCTCTGATATCCAACAGCAGCGGCAATCTGAGCAAAATCGTCAGCGGCACCGCCAGCCGAAGCTCCAGTGCTCTTGGCGTCGCTAGTTCTGGCACACTCAGCTCTCGTGAGAGTAGTCCCGCTACCTGCGCTGACGAAGGCCATGGCACCATCAGGTTGCGAAGTCGCAAGAGTCCCGCTACAGGAGCCGGGGTTGGTGAGGATGCTCGTAGCAGCCGCCATAGAACCGGCAGCGGAACGGTCAGGGTTTCAGCCACTGGTCTCTTCTTGTCGCGAGGAAGAAACTCTTCCATGGAAGCTTTTGGCGAGGGCTCTATCGCGGACATATCGGCTGAGTCGGCGGCCCCCGAGCAAGTTTTGACAATGTCCCGAGCGCCAAAAAAGCACAATACCGATACGGCGATATCAACTAATGTCGACAGTTCGAACAAGGTCGAACAAAATGGAAAAAGAAGCGTGATAAGTCGCCTCAAGATGCTTGCTCTGCGTAAAAAGGAGTGGGCGGACAAGGGGCAACAAAAGGAGCAGGACAAGGGAAGGCAGATATCATGTGAGCTCCTCAAGGAGGAAACGAAGAGCAGGGACGTTGCAACGAGCGAGAAGCTAAGCGGTAACGTAGGAAACGACACGAGAGGAGATGACGCTGCCAGCGTGTCTGCTAGGACGAGTCTGAGCCTCAGCATTCGCAGCAGCTTCTCCAGCATACGCTCTTTCTCAACGCGAGACAAGCGGGCTTCCACGCAGCTCAGCCTGCCGAGCGGAGCGCCTGCGAGTCCTCTCAAGTTGCCGGTGGCATCGATGCCTTCGTCCCCACGAGCAATTGTGTTCGCGGCCGCAGCAGGAATGGAAGAGGATGCGCTGTCGCAACAACAGTCATGGAAGTCGCTACTAGAGCAAGGCGTCGCCGCTGACTTGGACACAACCAACGACAAAATGTATGCAACGGTGACAGCGACAGGAGACCCAGACAAGGCGCATGCACTTCTGCTCGACGAATTGGGCATGGAGGATGATGACGGCACGATGCGCGCAACTCGCAAGGCCAAATCTGCGATCAATCGCCAGAAAATACAGCAGGCACGCAGTATGTATGGCGCTGGGTGTACTAGCGACGCTCTCCCTGTGTTACCCACCACTGCGCTGTTCCGGAACGGCTCCACATCCTCTAGCGGTGCGTCCGCTTTCTTCTCTGCGGACTCGGGCGGAGAGTGTAGCGAGGCCAATACGCCGCGCGCTGAGAAGCATGCATTCGATTTCGGCAATGCGGATGCTGATGCAGCCGCCTTGGCGGATGCCACGCTTGGGCCCGGTGGTTTGGGAACAGACCTCGAGCGCAAAACCTCAGGTGCGAGTAGTCGGTCGCTCTCCAGCAGTCGGCTCGGCTTTCGCCACAGCATATTCAACAGCAGCATCTCGTGTTCTGTTGATGGGCATAGTGGGTCGGCGACACCGGGCTTCGAATTTTCATACGGCCATGCATACACGACAGACGAGGAGGGGAAAGGGGCAGTCGCTACGGCGGCAAACGCAGAAGCCACAGGACCAGGGGAGATGAAGCAGGTCGAATATATTCTACGATCTAAGCTGGCCGGGCGCGATGCATTCGCGCCGCTGGACACACGTGGGCTTGGCAAGGAAAAGAAAATGACCGTGATTGAGAGCCCGACGGGTGGCGACGCAAGCGGCCTTGCGAGAAGTATGTCTGTCACAAGTAGCCTCAACAGCGTCGATGCAGCCGGACGCTATGGCGCCAACTTTCACATCAGGACCGGCAGTTTTCGGAGTCTCGCACCGAGCCTACTAGGCTCGGATGCCGCCAGCATCATATCTGCTGTGTACGAGCAAGCGCCAACAACACTTGAGCTGGAGTGGCGAGAAGAACGGGAAAAAGAAGAGAACTTCTGGTCTACAATTGGGCAATCGCAATTTGAGGCTGAGGAAGCGCAAGACCCTTGTTTGCCGTACGGTACGACCGTGCTGGTCCGGCCACCGTCTGTGAGCACAGCCACCTCCGTCCGCGAGCTTTCGTTACCCGCACAATTGGCGCATATGGACGACAGGCAGAAGAGGTCGCTCGTGCACGAGCTTGCAGAGCGCGAGCTTTGGTGGGAAATTTGCCACGCACACACCTATGAGGATCAGCAAGCCAGCTTCCCGATGCTTCAATGCCTGCTGCGCTCGCAACCTGGCGCGGAGGCATTCTTTCGCAAAGCCATTCTGCCCATCGCAAAGTCATGGCATGAAAAAAAGGTCAGCAGGTATGTGGATCGGCATGGAGAAGGCGACGCTACTCGCTTCAGCGCAGTTTCGACTGTCAGCTGCCTTCAACAGACCACAGTTTCCATCCTGGCACACCTCTATGCTTGGCAGCTTTGCGGCCTGACGCCCGTTGAGGAGATTCCTCAGCTGGACTATGGCTCGATGCTGCTCTTGCCGTACCGGCTGCCAGTTGACCAACTGCGCAACGGTGGGTTTGAAGTAGACATTGTCGCGGCTCGCGCGGCAGCCTATGTCTTGCGCGTTCGGCGACCGAGCCGGTGGGACAATTTTATTTTCCGCACAGAGCAGCACTTCCAAATCCTTCGCAAGAATCTGCTCAAAGAGATGGGCAGCAAGGTTGCGATTCCAAGATTGCCAGGCGCATCTGCCCTGCACAGACCAGTTCTCCTTGACACGGCGTCCCTGCAATTACCGACGTCAGCACGCTGCGACTCGGTAGGTGTGAGGGAATCGCTTGCAAGGCCGCGCAATGCCTTCGAGGCCGATGACCAGGATCTCGACAGCGACTCGGACGAAGAACCACAGCTGGACAAGCCTCGCTCAAAGGCTGCTAGGCGCTTGCAAAGAGCTGCGTTTGCTGGGCCAGCCGTCAAGCACCAGGTTCCGTCTCCGAAGCTTTTGAACAAAACGAGTCACGAAGGAATCGTGCAATCGCCAAGGAAGGTGGAAATTCGGTCCAGATCAGATCCTAAAAAAACCCGCATTGGGAAGCCCCCTCGCGAGCCTTCCCCGCCTGCCTCTGTCCAGTCGCTCAACCTGAAATCAGAGTCAAAGCTCAATCTGTCGCTCGCTGAAGGAGACGAATTGTTGACAACAGAACGTGCAGCTCGCGCCAAGGATTTGCGAAGATGGCTTCGCGACGTTCTTGCCATCCGTGGTGTCGGTCATAGCCATGCACTACAGTCTTTTCTTGTCACCGGCAAGGTTCCCGAGCACGAGCTGAAGAAGGCGAAGGCCGCTGTACAAGAAGCATTGATCGCTCAAGACTTGAAAGCGGAGGAAAGAATAATGAGCGCAGGTCGGGATGCGTTCGTCTCTGGCGCGATGCAAAACGAGGTCTTCAGTCTTGCCTACCGTTGTCTTAGTGGAGGTAAGCGACTTGCTTCACACTTGCCGGAAGGAGCTCGAGCTAAATGTTTATCCATCGCTAGATGAACTTTTGCAGATACCCCAGTTCTTCAAGTCTTGTAGCGTCATCGGCCAACTTCCGCGTGACTATCAATTGGCACTCAAGTGGATCGCTTCTCAAGCTGCACATTTGGCCTATGGTATTTTTGTAGCTGGCGACGAGTCTCACGGAAACCTGTCCCGTGCGAAGGAGCTGTACAAGATGCTGCCTTGGCAGACGCTTGCGTCTTCAATGCGCAGTCCTGCATTCGCCATGGTCAAGCAAATTCAACATCGGCTGCTCCAGCGGCGGTTCGTGCAAGATATGCTCGACTTATTCCTGCAAGACGATCCCGTGTCCATCCAGAAAGAGCTCAAGCTGCTGCGACAAAGAATTCGATCGAACACGGTCGAGCAGAAGCTTCGCAGGTTCGTCGAAGCTCCGCAGGCGTTCAAGGCTATGGTACGCCAGTCGGCGGACGAGGCTGGAATCCCCCTTGTCGTTGCTATTGTCCGCGGTTCGGACAACCCCCGCTTGAATCGGTGGGTGAATTTGAATTACTTTCTACGAGGATTCAGCTAACGCATATCGAGTCTATTTGCAGACCGACGCTCGAGCGCATCATTACAGCCAGCAAAGCCTATAAGGAGTTCATGGCAACCAGACCGACTGCGGTGCAAAAAAACAGCAACACAAGCCGCGAATACCTGCTTGTGAAGGATTTGCAGCGCATGTTGCGCCTCTATTCGCTGTGGCGAGATGGACATCAGATCCGCTCCATGATTGCCAAGGCTGATGTTGCTGATGCGATTGCTGAGTTGTGCCAGCCGATCACGGACCTGCTCTGCACCATGCAACGCGTTTCTGGCGGCGAAGACAGTCTAATACACTTGGCGTCATGGCTGCACGGCCTGCTAGACCTATGTGAGGGTTTGCGAGCGCGAGTGCAGGACCCAGCCCGCTCGGTCGCTGCCATTACCGAGCACATCGAATTTGGCTTCCGCGATGGCTACGTGCTCTTGCACCAGGTCGCGCTCGAGGCGCCGGATGTGCTGCCGTTTAGCCGCATCCACTCATTTCTTCATGGGCTCGCCGCGGCCTCTTTGCACTTTCACTTTGATGGCCCCTGCGCGCCAGTCTCGTCAGAGCAGAGCAAGTCAGGCGCTTCGGCTGGCGCCTCCAATGCCGACTTGGGTGCAATGGCAGGCGAGCTTGAAAGCCTCTCGCGAAAGCACCTTTTGCGCAGCCAGGAAATCTTCGCACGCTGGATCGCGGGTGACTGCGAAGACGAGTCTTCCATCCTTGTTATAGGGGACCTAGCGGGCAAGACGCGCAAAGAGCCGTTCTTCCCGCGCGAGCTGCCTGCCAAGCCCCACCTGCCTCAACTAGATCAGCTTCTGGATCATTTCCGCGCCGCATGCAAGCAGGCATTCGAGGGCTCATAAGATGCTATTTAGCCTCACAGCTCAGAATCATATGGACTTCGCCCATCGCTGTTGTGTATATGATCGTTGCACTGTCCCGTCCCATGCAATACAATGCTCTCTATAGTTGCAAAATCTCGTCTGCGGGCAAGCCTTTCCAGCTGCGGTTCTCGTAATCTACGAAAGACTTAATCATGTCGTCGGCTTGCCTTTGGATATCCTTGAACGTGATGCCGAGCATCTTCTCACTCTTGGTGCGGTCAAAGACTTTCTGCTTAACGTCCTTGCCGTTACCCGGCTGGCCTATGGGCGTCTGCTTTTTGATGTCGTCCGGCACGCTGCGCGACGCGTGGATGGCGTCTGCCCAGTCTTGCCATGTGTACGGCCCGAAGCACGCGGGCAGGCGCTGGCCGCCGGCCTGGTCGACGAGGAGCGCCTTGATATGCACGTCAGCGACATCGCGCACGTCGACACAGTTTCCCCCCGGGTTGGCGAGCGTGTCGGCGTCCTTGTTACCGTGAATGAGCGCATAGACGTACGCGGCGGAGGTGTTGAGCTGCTCCGACGTGCTTACCTCGTGGATCAGCGGCCCAAGCACAAGTGGAGGTTGCACCGTGCTCAAGTCCCATGTCGGCTTGTGCGTCTCGACGAACTTCCACGCGGCTTTCTCTGCCAGCACTTTGCTGGCGCGATACGCGACGATGCCGGGGACGTCCTTGCCCTGTTTCTCGACTTCTTTCGGGTCGTACTCGTTCCAATCTTCATCGACGTTGAGGTACATGCGGTCCGGCTTGCTCGAGTCGATCACCGCGGCATAGGATGAGGTGATGACGACGCGCTGCACGTCCTTGCCGTGTGCGAGGACTGACTTGAGCACGTTCTTCGTCCCGTTCACTGCGGGATTGATCAGCTTGCCAACCGGGTCGGATTCTGCAGGTGCAGAGGAGGCAAAAGAAAAAAAGTATTTAGCCTGCGTTGCCGGTGGGGCTAGCTTTCTCTGCATGCTGCTTCCATGAAACACACCCGTGTTGAAGTGGAAGGGACTGCCAGTGTGCGCGACGCCGTGCACGCCCTGGACCGCCTGGTCAAACACGCCGGGCTTCTCCAGATCCTCCGCGATGGCATATTCGAATCTGTCACCGTACTTGCTGAAGAGCCTTTTGAGGTGCTCGCCCTTGTCTGCGGTGCGCACCGTCGTGCGGACCGAGAGGCCCTGCTTGAGCGCCTCGAGGCACGTCCACGCGCCAATGTAGCCACTGCCTGAGGTGACAAGGATCTTTGCGTTGGTTGCGACGGCGGGCATGCTGGGATCAGTATAGAACGTCCTGGTGTGTTTCGGCGGCTGGGTGCGGGTTTAGTCAAGCTAAGTCTCTGAATCTGCGGAAATGGGTATATAGTGAGTGTCGGGACCGAAGGCGATGCACCTCGCGCTGCGGCATTTATAACCGATCTTATTTCACCAAGACAGGAGGTGGAACCATGCCGATGGGAGTTGTGACGTGACGAAATGTGGCCTGCCTTGCGAGAATAACACGACGCTTAGCTCCGATAGCCCGCGATTTCCTTGGGACGTCCATCGTCCTTATCCCCCCACGCCTGCCCACCTCGCTACGCCCGCGCTGCACGAGCTTGAGCTTGCCTTGGCCATACCGCCGGCGGGTTGAGCGCTACAAGGTCGGCAGATGGGGTTCTCGGCCGAGAATATCGGTGACCAAAGAAAGCAAACAAAGAAGTTGCCGAGGTCTCTCTTTGGAATGCTGTGTAGGGGTGACACCCGAGGATTGAGGATCGATGAGCCACTGTCTCACACGTGCCAGCCATGTGGTGGGTCCACAGCACGAAATCAGAAACGCGCCACAGGAACCGACTAGAAGTCGAGAGTGCGCCAAGAGTGGGTGCTAAACTGCCAAGACTTGGCCTATTTGCCATCTTACAGAAGAAACCGCGCCTCTCTTCCCCCTCACTGGTTCCATCACACAGCTGCAGTAGCCACTGCCTTCTGTCAAAGACCCAAGAGATGGCGCGTGCAAACGCTTGTCCTCCTCCATCACTGCCCCGTCAGCTCTGAAACTTCCCCATCTCCATCTTTCACAGAGCGCATGTGGCAATGCTTCATCATCAGATCGCCGAAGACATGGCACGCGCCAGTCCTTGGGTGTTGTGCTCCTGCGCTGAAGCGTTGCCGCGCGGTGCCCAGCCAGGACGTCGTCTTGACTCGCCAGACCACTCGCTACACTTCCACTTACCTACGAATGAACGCCTTTCAGTCGCTCTCGTCCCTGCCCAGTGCCTCGATCGGGGGTTTTGCTTGCCCCCCTCTCATGCCTACTACGTGAGGCCAACCCGAGCAGTGCCTGAGCGCATTCGGACATCCACCACCAACTTGGTTGCAATGGATGGAAAGCGGAACGTGCAACCAATGTTGCAACACGTTTCTTCGTGAGATGCGAGTCCATTCAACTTCTGAGGAGGCTCTTCGCAGCAAAACGTGGTGGCTGATGTGCATTGGACCATGTCGCATACGAACGATCCCCAATCGCCATCCTGGCTCCACAGCTTTTCGCTTGCACTTGTCTGTTTCTCTTTTCCCCTCCCCTAAGCTGTTCTTGGTCCACGTTTGCCACTCAGGGTGGCCCATTTACCAGAAATGATATTTAAAGTCACTCGTTCTTCGGCGTTGTTCTTATCCAGTCCTCCTTCCCATGTCCAAACCCTCTTTGCTTTCAACAAAGAGCTGCAGCAAAGCCGCTGTTTCTTCTTGCTGCTTTTCTGCTGCGTTTCCGTCTTCACAAACCTTCTCACCATCACCATCCACAGGGAACAACCGTGAAGATGGCGTGGCACGCTTACGACTACCTCTTTGCGCTCAGCATGATCTTTGCATTTCTTGACGCATATGGAATTGGTGCGTATGCACAATGAACCTGCATGGCAGTGTCGTGCACTAACCATATTTTGCCGCCACTCACGCATAGGCGCCAACGATGTCGCCAATTCGTGGGCCACCAGCGTGTCCTCGCGTAGTGTGACCTTCAAACAGGCCATGCTCGGCGCCGCCATCTGCGAGTTCCTCGGCGCGGTCCTCGTCGGCGCGCGCGTGACGAGCACCATCAAGAACGGTGTCATTGACCTGAAGTCGTTCAATGGCGACGCGGGAGTCACTTTGCTCGCATTCACCTGTGTTATCATTGGCGCCAGCGCCTGGATGACGGTCGCGACGCGCATGGCCATGCCCGTCTCCACCACGCACACCGTCGTCGGCTCGCTCATCGGCGTCGGTATCGCCGTCCGTGGCAACGGTAGCGGCGTTAAGTGGGGCTGGAACGGCGTCGCACAGATTTTCGCCTCGTGAGTGCAGCAAAAGGAGCGTGTCCCATGGATTGTTTTGAACTTCACGCTAACTGTTTCAACGAATATTTGCTTCTCATAGCTGGGGAATCGCACCCGTCGTTTCGGGTGGCTTTGCAGCCATCATCTTTCTCGTCACAAAGTTCCTCGTCTTGCGCAGCAAGAACCCCGTTCAACGCGGCCTGATCCTCTCCCCGGTCTACTTTTTCATCGTTGCTGCTGTTCTCACGACAGCCATCATCGTTAAAGGCTCGCCATCGCTCAATCTGAGCGAGCTGCCAACGGGAACGACCATAGGCGCCATCTTCGGCACTGCCAGCGTTGTCAGCTTGCTCTCCATCCTCTTTTGGCTTCCCTGGGTGCACTGCCAAGTCGTGCGCGGCGACTACACCATCCGCTGGTACCACATCTTCCTCGGTCCGCTCCTGTGGCGCCGCCAGCCCCCTGCGGATGCCTTCACCTCGGAACAGACGCGTGCCGTCAGGGACTACTACGAGGGTCACCACGACGAGGACCATGTCCGTACCAGCATGCAAGCGTTGGACGACGTCGAGCGTAGCGAGAACAACTCCATAAACGAGAAACAGAAATACGTCGCCGATAATTTCGTCGAGGGGCAGCAGCCGCAACCGGAGCCCGGCAAGGAAGCCACTCAGCAGAGCGCCGTTCCCGCTTCACCTCAACGACCTTTCAAGTCCAAACTTGCCGCCCTCGAAGCCAAGCTCTCGCGCCCAGCAAACGACACGCTCCCCAACGGACGCCCTCGCCCACCTGACTACAAGAGCTTTGAGGGCTCCTGGCTTGAGCCATGGAACCTGTACACGGTGCTCCGGTACAATGCACTCCCATGGGTATGGTACACGCTTACCGCTGGCATCCGCACCGACGTGCACAAGATGCAGATGCACGGCTCCAGCAAGGAAGTCACGCGTCTACGTGGTATCCATTCGCATGCGGCACACTACGACAACAACGCCGAGCATCTCTACTCGTTCCTTCAAGTCATGACCGCATGTACTGCCTCGTTTGCGCACGGCGCCAACGATGTTTCCAACGCCATCGGCCCGCTCTCGGTCGTCTACTCGATCTGGTCCTCTGCTGCATTCCCTGGGTCCAAGGAGCCGGTGCCCGTCTGGATCCTTGCATACGGCGGCGCGGCGATTGTCATTGGGCTCAGCACGTACGGTTGGAAGCTGATGAGCGTCCTCGGAAATCGCCTGACGTTGCACTCGCCCTCGCGCGGTTTCTCCATGGAGCTTGGCGCGAGCTGCACCGTCGTCATCGCCAGCTACCTCGGCCTCCCCGTATCGACGACGCAGAGCATCACAGGCGCCACAATCGCCGTCGCGCTATGCAACGGTGACTGGCGTAGCGTCAACTGGAAAGGGTTCGCCTGGATCTTCTTTGTGAGTCATAGTATCGCGGACTAAACCTGTCTGAATGAACTGTTCCTACGTGATCTCTTCTGACTCTTCCATGCACCTTCCCCCTTTGGGCTTGATTAGAGCTGGATCCTCACCCTCCCCATGGCTGGCTTAGTCTCCGGTCTCCTCTTCGCCATGATTGTCAATGCTCCTCGTTGGGGCTACGCGGCTCCGGTTTGAGCGCATACACGTTCGCTCGACGCGGCGTTTCTTTGGACTTTATTTTACCTGTGAATATTTGGGGTATGGCATGTACTCTGAGCATGCATTTTTGCACTTTCTTATATTGAAACCAGTGATGACAATATCTATGGCGAACCGTTTTAGTCTATGTTCTCGCTCACCAGAACTTCCATGGCACCCACACGTCCTTTACGGTAGAGCCCTTGGTCTCGTCTTCTGAATCCACCACGTAGTACCACGGGTACTGGGCAGCAGTGAGGCATGCGTGCTGCGGGACAATGCGAATCTTGTCGCCGATACACACCGCCTTGGGCTCCTCAGCGTCACTTTCGTTGCTTCTGCTGCTGCTGCTTCTCCTGGGGTATGCCCATTCTGCCTGCCACTTGCTTGTGTCACCTTTCCGCAAGGCCAGCACACCGTGCTCCTGGCTCGCGCGGCTGATCTCCCATCCGATCCTGTCCGTCGGCCAGATAACGTGCCCGAGCCCGCCAAACGGTCCTTGATCTTTGGACATTGCGATGCCTCCCGCGTCGCACATCGCTTCGTCGCCAGGCTGCACATGCCCGGATGGATGCCACTCAAGCTTGTTGGTCTTGGACGTCGATGCACGTGCAGGATACTCGGCAATAACGGTGGAAAGTATGCTGAAGGCGACATCAGACATGGCGCCCCATCCTGATGGGGATGTCGAGCAGTCTGTGCAATCCTCCTGCTGCTGTTGTGTAGGAATAACCTTCGTGGCAATCTGCTGCAGGTCGAGGAAAGGGTAATTGCCACCGTGGAGCTCTAGTATACCGCTGAGCTTGGCAAGCGCCTCGTTCACCTTTTGCTTCTCGAAAGAAATCGCAGCATGAGCGGTAGGGGTAGACCCGACGGAGAGAGTAAACGGGAATGAATGGCGCGATGCCCTGTGCCGTTCATCAACACTGCCCGCGACCGCACCGTAGAGTACCTCCTTGGCCATGCGGCATGCGTCGTCTGCGGTACGAATTTCGGTGTTGAAGAAGCCATCGGCTTGTTCGAGGTTCTTGCTGGCGTACGATTGACCTGCGTGAACATAGAATCCAAAGATGGAAACGTGCGGGCATTGCTCGTCCACGAGTTTGATGAAGTGCTTGAAGTAGGCTGTTGTCGTGTCCAATCCGGCCCGCTTCCCTCCGCATTCGATCTTGACAAATACGCTCCACGGTTCTGTCCGCTCACTGCCATCGTGCGTAAGAGCAGACATGAATTGCTCCAATGCCAGGACTTGCTTGACGTTGTCAACCATCAAGCGTAGCTGTGCTTTCCGGCCAGCGGCACTGTACTCTCGAAGGGCAGTTCGAAGCGCGAGAAGGTCTCCCAGTTTGTCCATCGCTGGAGGCAGGCTGTAGAGGACCTGTTGAGCAATAAATGGGATCGTCAGCCATGCCAGGGAATCGATGCAGGGCTGTTTTGTCGGACACGAACTTCTTCTAGTACACGCTTCATCTGCCCTCTGTCCGCTGGATCGTTGGCATCACTCTCTTCAATAAGGCCCCAGCCCTCTTGCAGGGTCGAGACTATGGCGCGCCCAGTTCGGAGCGAAGGTCTGCCGCTGGGGTCCGGGAGGAGCATGCACAAGCTGGCCTCAAGCGCCTTATGCGTCTTGACATGTGCCCTAAACTCGACCCCCCACACGTCCTGCGCGGCCGACAGCATTCGGGCACAGTTTCGCCTCACTCGTGAAATGTCCACGATTGCCGCAGGTGTACGGAGAGATGTGAGGGGTTGGCCACCGAACAGCGCTCGCAACGCCGCTTTGGACGGCCGCGGAGCAGCAGGTGTCCCTGGCTGTATGGAAGGCACCGAAAGCGACATGGAGAGAAGCTGACGCTGCTTCGAGAACTTTCACCTCTAGAAGGATAATTCAAAACACCAAGCAGAAAGTCTGGCTGATGCTGTTACTATCGGGATTCCGGACTCGGTCGAATCAGAATCACCTCGACCGTTCATGGGGGATCCAAACGGCAACGGGGCCGGGACTATTTAATATGGAATGAGTCAAAGTTGGTCAGCATCAGCGTGGGGGGACGACACTCGACGTGGACGAAGCGTTTCCTGAACCGAAATACTACCTCTGTTATCGGACCATCCCAGCCATCATGTTATTTTTGTTCACCTCGCTCTAGACCTCCGAATCTTTTCACCAGATCGACATCGTCCTGTATCATCAACTTGTTTCTATCTCCTTTGACATCCAAATCATCTTAAAATACGGACATATTCAGAGAAAATTTTCACCATGAGCGTGGAAAAGGGCAACTGCGCTTCGCTCAAGTCTCGGTGAGTGCGAGCATGGTTTTGCTAACCTTTCCTAGAGGAGCTGATGCTGTGATCATCGCATCCTCTGGCAGCTCAGATATCTATTCGCACTATGCAAAAGCTGGCGGCCTGCTGTATCTCAGCGGCCAGGTTCCTATGGATGGCACGGGCCATATTGTTCCCGGTGGGATCGAGGAGCACACCGCCCAATGCATCTCCAACATTGAGCAAGTCCTCAAGAGCGCCGGGTCTAGCATCGAAAAGCTCGTCAAGGTCAATATCTTCCTCAAGCATATGAGCGACTTTGATGCGGTCAACGAGATCTATGAGAAAGTACTAGATTTCGTTGACGATTGGCGGTGTGATATGTGTACCTCTGACGGTATACCTACGTTTGCGCTTACAGGCTCTTCCAACCCCCAAGCCAGCAAGGACTTGCATGCAGGCTGGAAAGCGTGAGTCGAATAAGATTGGAATCACAAAGCAACACTCGCTGACTTCTTTGTTTCGCATGTTAAAGTGCCTCTGGATGTGCTGATCGAAATCGAGGCTGTAGCACTAGCCTGAATCAGGCGCAGATCTTTGCCACCGTCAAGCAATTGATCCAGAACGGTTTCTCCAATATTTCTCCCAGAAATTGCAATTCATTTCATGATACAGTCCACTCCTGCCCGCTCCGGCGCATTCTGATGGTTTGACCGGACCTTGCTCCATTGGGAACACCTTCGTCCAGTACGATGTGTCCATTGACGAGCACAGTCTGTACACCTTTCGCCTGTCTTTGCGGTTGGTTGAAGGTTGCCTGGTCGCATATTGTCTTGGGATCAAAGATGACCAGATCGGCTCGGTAGCCTTCCTTGATGAGCCCGCGATTCTGCAGGCGGAGAACGCGTGCGGCTCGGTATGTGAGGTGCGAAACAGCTTCCTCTAAACCACCGTCGAAGATCTTTTCCGGCTGCACAGTCCTGTATACGCCCCCTTCTGCTGATGCTGCAGAGTATAAATCTCTCTCCTTGCCTCTCTCGAGGTCACGCGCGTAGTGGCCGAGGAATCTGGGGAAGGTACCCCAGCCCCTCGGATGCGGCTTGGTGGAGGTCAGGATGCCGTCGCTACCACCGCAATGTTTCGGGTGCCGCATGATCGCACGCACATTCTCCTCGTGACCAACGTGCTGTAAAATGGTCGTAGCGAGCTTGTCAGCTTGTAAAAGATACACCAGCTCTTCGAACGCTGTTCGGCCGGACGCAGCGGCGACCGAAGCGAGCGTCCGGCCGACATAGCGCGAAGCAAGTGATGCGTCGCCGACGCCAGAAATCTCGATCGTGTCCCACTCCAAGGTGCATCCATGGCATCCGTCCGTGCCGACGACCTCGACGTCGTGCTGAATTCGTTTCCGTGTTACTGGATCGTTGAGGCGTCCTAGAATCGAGTCTGTGCCGCCAGCGGCGGCCCAGCTGGGAAGAAGCGCCGCTAGCGTCGTTGAACCAGGCATGTATGGGTATGTATCCAGCGTGATGTCCACACCGTCTTGGATTGCGTTGTCGATCAGGGCCAGAAACTCGCCAGCTCGCCCGGAATTCTCCGCAAATTTGAGCGTCGCGTGCGTCAGATGCAAACGAACGCCCGTCTCTTTTGCCAGTGCGATCATTTCTGCATACGCCTGCAGCGCGCCCTTGCCGTACGAGCGGGTGTGTGGGCAGTAGTAAGCGCCGTACTGGGCGACGATTCTGAGCAGCTGACCGAGCTCGCTGTCCGCAGCGTACATACCCGGCACATAGGTGAGCCCGGAGGACATGCCTACTGCTCCTTGTTCGAGAGACTGGAGCAAGATTTCTTGCATGCGCGTGATCTCTTGCAGCGTGGCTGGGCGCTGGTTGTAGCCAAGGACAAGCATGCGGAGGTTGCCTTGCGGAACGAGAAAGGCAGCATTAGTAGCTATCCGGCTCGTGTCCAGAAGGTCCAGATACTCGGATACACTGCCTTGCTTCCACATGCTCCAGAATGTCTCATCTTCAGGATTTCCGTTCCACCCAGCGATCTGCGTGCGAATTTTCTCCAGGCATTCAGGGTCCACTGGAGCGTAGGCGATGCCGTCTTGGCCGATGACTTCTGTCGTTACGCCCTGCGTGACCTTGGCGAAGTGTTCAGGTGTGTGCAGCAGCGAGAGATCGGAGTGTGCATGCATGTCGATGAAGCCGGGGCACACCGTCAACCTCCCGTCTTCGCAGTCGATCACGCGTGTGCGCTCCGAAGCCAAAACATCTGCTGGGTGGGTAAAAATCTTGTGAATTGTACCTTCCCGTATCAGTACGCTAGCAATGTATCGAGGGGTCGATCCCATGCCATCGATTATGGTCGCATTTCGGATAAGAACGGGTGCAGCTTCTTGGACAGACATCGTATCTATGCGGGTGGTTGGCAGCGGGAGCAGCCGACGAGCTGTTTGCTGCTTTCTGCGCGCGAGTATTTGTGCCTCTTATCTACTCATCGAGCTGATGCATATCACTGCTGGCTACAGCGAAGATGAAAGCTGGCAAGACTTGAGGTGGTGAAACGTAATAAGCCGTTCGACCTTTCGTGTCTGATCTTTTTATGAGCGCATCACCAATCGATGGTCGACGATCTCTCTAGGTTGCCGACAGCGAGTCAAATAGATATGCCGGCTTGTACAGATATGCATCAAATCCCTTGTACCCATTCTAGCTCCTTCGCGCGCGTTACGCTAATTGGGATTCTTTCTGTTCTCTTCAGCTGTGGTTTCTTTCAGTGATCTGTGGTGCGATCAGCTGTGGGGTCTATCCTCATCATCGGCTAACCAGTGCATCTTGATTCATGTATGAGGGCCCCCGCGTTGATGATAATTGGAGGCCCCCTTCTTTGATGAGGGGCGGAAAGGGCGCTAAGAAAGCGAGAGTGTGCTAGTGCGCTGTGCCGAGCAGAGTCGGCGGTTCCAGAAAGATACGGCGATAGCGCCCAGCGCTTTCCACCCCCGGACAACAGTGCTATCTCCAGGGATTAGCATAAATGGGCGATGCACAAATGTGGCTTGCTCGACTGCAATTCGCCAGAGATTACCACAGTCAAGCATTGCGACCTTTGTGCTTGCTTGCGGGAGACTCGAGCGTTTGTTGCAGCGGCCATCACGATGAACGCCGGGCCCACATGTACCCTACCGGCTCCAACTGGGTGAAAACCAACATCCGAGGAGCATCTGCTAGAGAAGCGTCTCAATCGAAAAGCAGACCTGATCATCTTTCCGGTCCTCACCATCATCTACCTGTTCAATGCTCTTGATAGTGGGAAGAGCGTGGAGCTGCTCCTCTACCTACTGCATTTGTATCTCTTGCTGATGCCACAGATTATCCTCTTTCATATTCTTGGCAATGCTAAAGCGGAAACACTTGAAAAGGACGTTCGCCTTTACGGGCAGCAGTACGTTTTCCTGACAATGATTTTCACGTTCCTTGTGAACTGTAACAGGACTCATCTCGCGTTGATGCCTCGATGAGCTGGCGAGTGGATTCTTTTACAGTCTGCTTGTGCGGAATCCCCCCCCTGCTTGTTGTGAAGAAGTACAGCGCCGGTCGGTTGGTGCCCATCTTCATGTTCTGTTTCGGGTCCGCCTCGTTCATCCAACCCGGAATCCACAACTTTGCAAGCCTTTTCGTTCTCAACAAGCTGTTAGGCATCTTGCAGAATCCAATGCTTCCAGAAGTATGATCATCAACTGCGATGGTTTCAGCCTGAACGCTGACTTGCTGATATCCTTGCACAGGTAGCGTCTTCTATTTCTCAACGTTTTAGACCAGACGTGAGCTGGAGGGCCGAGTTGGCGCCTTCCGTGCTGCATCCTCCATTTGCGGCGCATTTTCAGGTCTAATCGCATTCGAGGTTTTCCAGCTGAGCCACCCGTCGATCGCTGACTGACGCATTCTCTTCCTCATCGGGGACGGCATCACTTTCGTATTTGCCGACTTTGCCTACCTGATCCTGCCGTCCACCCCCGCGGACCGCACGCTTTCCCAGCAAGGACGAGATGATTATCTCATGACGGTGGATCGAAGCCGGCTCATCCGTGTCAACAAAAGCTCGACATTCGCGATGTGTTTAAGCCATTCACATACTGGCCACGCCGTCTGGGCCAGCATCTCCTACACTTTTGGCATCCCGTCCATCTCCGTTAATACGGTCCTGTCGCAGATTTTCACAGGTCTAGGATACGACGAGTTCAATACGGACCTCTACACCGTTGCGCCAAACGTGTGCGGCGCCGCTTTTCACATCTTCGCCACCCAGTCTAGCGAACCGTTCCCAGAGCCGGGACTCCACATTTTCTTTTGCTTGCTCGTGGGCCTGGTAAAGTGGAATATGGTCGCAAAAGTAACCGCCAGCAACGTATATGCCATGTACGGCGCTTCCTTCCTGGCTGCCATGGGTGCCTTTGCGTCCAGCGTGCTGGTCTCCGCGTGGTACACGAACAATACCAGCAGCGAATCAAAAAGAGCGGTCCTGGCTGCCGTGAATATGCAGAATTCTTTTCGTCCGCTTCTGACGTTTCTTTCAGGCGAGACTGACGTCAGCCTTGTCTTGCGCTCCTCAGGCCACGGTAAGTTATGCTGGCCTGATGTCGGCCAATAGCTTCTGAAGCGAATGAGTCCGCAACTCATCCCGTCTATCGCGATTTCTGGCACTTGTTGCCGGCTTTGTGTGGTCATCACATTCGCCTGGATAATGTACATGTGATTGGACAATGCACGGCGGGACCGAGCACAAGGAGGCTCCAAGGTCCAAGCCCAAATTCTTTCCACGAGCGCCCTGGTAGAGAGCTGGAACTCGCACAGCTATAGGTTGGCGTGTTGAACGTATGCGACCGGGGGGAATTGTGAACACTGTGTAGATTCCATAGAGAGCTGTCATGTTTGAATGACACGGATGTAAATGTACATTCCATCCTTGAGCAGGATATCGTCAGACGGCGTCAACGCGGATTGATCTGTTCAAGATGGTGGTATGTGACGGCTATTTTTGGCTTTCACATTGGCGCGCGATTGTGTCGCCGTTGCTGAAGCCCTGCAGACTAGAGCACCATGATGCGTGCTAGCGAATAGAGGACCACCGTGAGGATCACGGCAGGGCTGAGTGTGTGGTCATGCGCCCCAGCATTTCTTGCGCCACTTGTGGCAGTGAGGGAATTGGTACCCCGAGTTGTCAGGCTCGTCGAGAATCCAGAGCCGAATCCGTGGATGGCCTGCTCAAAGAATTGTTCCACGTACGGGAAGCCCCATCCTTCACCAGTGTTATCCGCTCCAGGGAACAAGCGGAGCATCGGAGCAGGCGCTGCAGAAGAAATGGGCGAGGTGGCGTTGGCCACGATCGGAGGATACGCTGTCGCCAGCAGAATGCTGTCGTCGACCGGAAAGACCAGGTCGTCGAAGCCATTGACAGACAAAATCTGCCCAGGCTGCAAAGTACCAATAAGACCTGGAGTTGGGAGTAAAAACTTGAATCCGCTTCCACTTGCAGTTTGGCAGTTTGCAGTCACAAGTGCTCACCCTGGTTCAGTAGACTGTAATGCCATGCCTCGCGAGTGAATTCTACGGGATCGTCATAGCCAAAAGCGTGGCCTAGCGCGACCGGAAGGCTGATAGCAAACCAAAAGAGTGTCCGGGCATAGAACGAGTCGCATGGCTAAGCCCTTGTTCGAACGCGCCGTCGACCGCACTCACTTGCACGGATAGCTCAAAGTCTGAGACGCATTGAGCCAGCTACGTAATGCCTGGTTAGTCATCACATTCCTCGGATCGGCTGACCCACACTCACTCTTCCTGAAAGGTGTAGTGTACGGGTCCGCCTTGTCCGACGCCAGCGATGAAGTGCTCGCCCATGAGGTACATTAACTTGAAGGTCCAGTACGCTGCGGTGGACAGTCCAAGCACGAAGAGCTTTTTTGCATCGTAGAGGTGCGGTTGGCTTTGAAGATATTCGACGACGGCGGACCATAGGTTGGTATCAGATGGCGGCGTGCCTTCTCCTGCGGCGCCTGCGTAAGTGTAGCGGCCCGTGATTGGCGCGTCTCCCGTGCCAGGCATATCCATCACAACGACGGCGTACCCGAAGCGCAAAAGCGGAGCGATTGAGGCCATCTGATCGGGTTTGTTAAGCCCGAGACCCGCGATCAGCAAAATTGTAGGCAGTGGACCTGCTCGAGCAGTCTTCTTTCCATTCTTGTCCGTCGTGGCTGGACGGAAGGCCCACACGACGAAGTCATCCCGAGCGTCGGGATAGAGTTTTAAACTGTTGTTGTAGGCGAGCGAAACCTCTTCAAAGGTGATGTTGTGGGCGACGTCCATGGCACTCTTGAGTGCATCTTTAGATGAATTGAACGTCTGTAGCTTCAATTTAGAAGTGCTGCCAGGGCCGATCCAAGGAAAGTGGGAAATGCGGAATAGAGCTTGGGCACGGCTACAGAACGGAAGGAGTTGGCCTCCGCATTCTTCGGCATGAATGGGATATTCGGAAGCACGCTCACAGAAAGTATTCGTATGATGTTGCATTATTGCCAGATGTTTTTGCGTCCTTAGCCTGCTGAACCAGCGCATTTCCTGGATCGATGAACGGGGCCGCCCAATCATCGTCTGCGATCGTACCGCAGGTTTCGTTAGGGTAGGAGGAGATGAGGAATTGAAAGACCGGCTCGAGATCAGCGAACTTGCCGCCCTGGTAAGGGTAGGCTCCCACTTGAGCCTGTAGGGTTCTACGCGTCAATGTTCTGCTGCATTTTGACTTCATGAGCGCACGTACAGCAAGCTCAAGCTTGGTTGCCCAAAGTGTACTCATGTTGTGATGATGAGGCTGATCTCCGACCATCCTTGGAGTCTGATAAGTCAGGAAGGTTGATGGCGTCAGCCGCGGCGGTGGGGCCTGGGCCCATACCGTTAAGGCAGCAAAGCACCAGGCGAGCGCGATACCGATCAGACTCATGGAAAATGATGTGGCGATAGTCAGACTTGTGCGTATGTCGCTGGGTGAGGCCAATGAAAAATGGGTGTGATGCGATCGCTGGCTTTATACACATTTTCTGGAAGAGTGAAGAGCGCAAGAGGTGGCAAGGATAGTCATTGCCAAATACCCAAGATTCTGTGTGCTCTCTTGGCCGATAAAGACGAGCCGTATTGATGCCCCAGTGTCAGGTCCAAGTTTTCAGCGAGCAAGCAGAGGGGAGCGAATGCATTGCATCACCGAGACCGCTGTAAAGCGATCGGCACCAACATTCAATCGTAGGCATCTCCGGGAAAGGGGTGGTCCTGGACTTGCTCTGAGTCGATTCGAGCTTGAGCTAGTCAGTACAATCAGAGAAGACCTTGGCCAAAGGGTGAATGGTCGAGTGAAGGCGAGGGCCTGTGTGCTGACGGGTTGTGTGAATAGGATGGAAAGATGAGCTTGGAGGCTGACCGTCCACGACGCCGAGAGAAATATCCTATCGAAAGAACAATTGGTGATTAATTTGTTGATTTGTGCTCAGTGACAAATAATCATATTTTCCACGAGCACCACCGCCCCTTGGTAACCTGATTGACGCACTAGGCTCCAAGGATCTTCTGGTCCATGGCGATGATGAATGGAACGGTGAATGAGCGGTGAACGTCTGATGCTCACAACCTTCAGGCACTTTGGATTTAACAAAGTGGAGAGCGCCGCTAGTCAGGGTACCCCAAGTGTCAGGTGTTAGGAGTGGAGGTGGCATGTTAGTTACCAGCTACGCATGGATTAAACACCAACACATGAGCGTGAATGAGACCGTGCAACACCGTGATGATTCCGGCCATATAATCCCCCAGGCGACCCTAGCAGTCGGGAATGCTTCACAGATTGCTGCGACCCCTCCCCCTCAACCCTATTCACACCATGACGAAACTACATCCTGCGAACTCCGGGCTTCTCAGCCAAGTCATCGCCTAACTCGTGTAGCTTTAAAATTGATGAGCGTTGAGCGACTGGCGAGGAGACAATGCGAGAGAGGAACCCAGTCGCCAGAACACGAGTGTCTACTAGGATCATCTTCTCACTCACACCGAATCGTCTAGGGGAAGATAGCGTATATGGTAGCATGTACGTGCTCATGTGCAGCTACTCTTCTGGCCGCTCATACCCGTTGAGCTTGTAGGCTTGGTGCAGTCAGGCGACCGATTGTTGGCCTAGTTCCCCTGTAGTGGGAGTTAAATTCGTCTCGTGAACCGCTTGGTTACGCTGCGTCCAGGGTTGTACCCGATAGAAGGACTCCAGCTACCCGTGCGTCATTGTATATACTAATCGCTCTTACTTTTCTACAGTACAATCGTGGAGAACAGTTCCTTTTTCTTGCCCTCAGCCAATAGCCTAGATTCTCCAAGTTACTCCATCAGCCGGCCCAGTAGTGCGCCGGACTAAGTATCGTCGCAGTTGAGCTAGTATGCGTATTGCAGCTGCTTTCGCCACTGCTTACGTTTCTTGATCAGAACGTCAGCTGAGGGCTTCCGAAGGGCGGCCTTCCTCACCAGATACGACCTGCCCTTGGATTCGAAGCGCTCAGTATCGTGTCCTCCGCTGGTCCCGGCTCTTGACCCAAGTACATCAAGGCTCAAGCAACTTCGAGTGGTGAGTGATCTGCGCCTAACAGGCACCTAGTTCAAGTCGCAGAGCCCTGAGCCTAGCCAAGAAGTATCTCGAAAATGTCGAGCGAACAGGTGACCGCCCCTGTGGATGCTCTCACTATGACTGGAGATGCGTATGTTACCTGATAGATTCGCGAAGACAATCGACGTAGCGCCATACGGTACGGCAAAACAAGCCTGTGACAGTCTTTTCAAAATCAAGGGCAGTGTTGAGTGTATGGAATCTAGATGGGAATCAGTCGAAGAGTAGTTGATGAAGGGATAGGTAGTTGGACTTGGCTAGACGATAGAGTGATACAACTAGAATGTTGTGGAGAGCTAAGGAAGCAAGAGAGTAGATGGTAGAGGTAATAGGAAAGGACTCCTCCGTTTGAAGGGGGGTGTAGGGTTGGGGGTGTAGAGTTTGGGGGTGAGTGTTTGGAGATAGTAGAGTCTGGGGTATGTGTGGTAGGTCGGTGATGATGAGTGGGAAAGATTAGTCTATGATATAGGATGAGTAGAATCATGAGGGTGTACGGAGAGTAGATGGTATGAAGGAGATGAAGGAAAAGTCGAGGGTGCGAGTGGGGCCAGAGACAGGAACAGAGCCAATGAGATGGTAGAAGATAAGGTGAGGGTAGGGGCCAAGGAGAAGACTGAAGTAGGGTTAGGAGTGGCCAAGAATCGGTCGCCTGACAACATCAAGCCTTCCAGCCCAACGGGTATGAGCGGCCAGAAGTGTAGCTGCACATGAGCACATACATGCTACCCCATGCACGATATCGTCACCAAGCAATTTCGGTGTGAGCCGAAGACGATCCTAGTAGGTACGCGCTCTGGTGGCTGGGCTCCCAAATGCATGTGCTTCGGGGGCGCCGAAACTGGTTGTGGCATTGTGGAATCAGAACTTATTATTCCTACATATGCCCCCCAAATACCAGTTTTATGGCTCCAGAAATCGGGCACATGCAGACATGTGGGGCTGCATTTGTGATTCGTCCTTCGAAGCAACGCATGGAACACGCGTCGAACCCCTCATTCACGGTAAAACCTTATTGTTTTCCTATAGACATGCATGAGCGGCAGAACCCTCCCTCCTGCTTTTCCTCCAGACCATCCGATCTGACATGCTGATATGCAATGTATAAAAAGAGCACGCAACGAGCGTTGCTCTTCCCTTTCCCTCCTTTCTTCAGGCTGGTCCTCATTTTCGCTTTACCCACTACTATTTTCCTTCTCATAAATTCAAGCGGTCAATTTGCCTCAGCGCGCATCTTGCTTCCTGAACAACATCCAGTTCAAACGAAAGTCACGGAATGCATCACACGCTCTTCTCGCTTTTTCTTACCCATCCAACGCTATCAAGCTCGGAGCTTTGATCGCATTGGCCATTGCCGCTCCTGGTGAGCCATGCCTTGGCTTGTGTGGTCCAGAGAGGGGCCACATTATGCGCCATCCAGTGAAAACCTTTATGTTCTTTCCGCTCACCCTCCATTAGCTGCTCTGGCCGCCCCAATCCCGGTGAATGACTCGGTGGACTCTGCACCGGCTACTCTCCACGTCGAAAAACGACTCTTCAAAAGTTGTTTCAGTGGCTATGCCGGCGGATCCGGGCGTCCTCAATCTCCACCCCAGGCATCCCCCAATCAGCCTAACTCTGCTCCGAAACAGCCCAGTTCTGCTCTGAATCAACCTAAGTCTGCTCCAAACCAGCCGGCTTCGAATCAGCCTAGCTCAAATCCAAATCATTATAACTATCCCCCTGGTAGCGAGTCGTCTAAACCTGCTCCGAATCAGCCCAACTCTGCTTAGAACCCGCCCAGCGCTCCTTCGGAGGATAGCCACCGTTCGCGCCCAAAACTGCAAGCAGCTTCATCCTCGCAGCACTGGTCAACTAACCCAAGCTCCCATATGATGACATCAATGTCAATGCTCTAAAGGTCGAACATCCTCTCAGGGGTGGAAAGCCCGAGCATGTGAAACCCTACGAGTTCAATGACCCCGGTGCAATTTGATGTCTGTTTCATCATTGTATTTACTAAAAGAAGGTGTCTGGAAATCAATTGCGGGTTCGCAGGAACAATATGTTTATGGTTGTTAGACGTGGTACCCGAGTCATTTGCAGAGCCAAGAATGTGAAATGCGGAAATTCCCAGGCAGTAATGTTGGCCACGTCGGCCTGCTGAATAGCCGTATAAAAGCTGATTCTGAATAGGGTTTCAGCGTCGACGGCAGTCGGCAGAATGGGGAAGGCCAACCAGTCGCGAACTTCGCGGGAGTCCCGCAATTTGGTGGCACGGCAGTTCCAACATGATCAATCGCTCGCTCATTCTTGACCCAGGGTGAATGAATCTATCTAGTATCTACTTCTGTTCGCTCAAGTAGCATAACCAGGGGAGTCCCGCTTCCTCACCACCACACATTTCAGACTTGGAGGGGCAGCCGGCAGTTAGCATCTTGTTTCCGAAAATGCAAACTGCAAGCCTCGGCAGTTCGAGGAACGTGCAAAAACGCCATTTAAGGGAGAGTTCCCATCAATACTCACGCGCACCAGCGAGCCCATCATTTTCTCGAGGGGAATCCCGCCTTTTGGCAACACACATATACTGCCTTGATGTCTCTGATTCGAGAAGATTCGGCCCTTGGAGGTTGATAAAGCATTTGGCGAGTGTCGAGTTCGAACAAGGACAGTGTTCAGTGAACGGTATGTCTCTGTCCCTTTTCGCCTGCAAGGGCGGAATACCGCACACAGTCGGACACCTTGATCATGGTCAACT